>NC_092703.1:24876264-25027221 GCF_964275005.1 Diadema setosum | reverse complement strand
GGCGTATTGCATGCATGAAGCGCGTACAGTTTGCATTTAAGAGTACAGTATATATCTACTGTTGTGTGAAGCAAATAATTTTCACACAACAATAGATATATAATGTACACTTAATGAATCCCACAAGGATTGGAACAATCATCGTCCAGCATTCCCACTGATTCCCACTGATCAGTTACTAGCCATCCCCTTTAACCTGTGTTCCCCTGCAGCAAACCAAAACGTGCCCGAAATCCATTTCAGAATAGCCTCAAAAGGCCAATGTTTTATATTTTGTGTCACGAAAGGTTACATTGTCCATGTGAAAGTCTTACTGATAATCTCATCAGCCCTTTTACATCAAATTTATCTTTATGTGCAAGGCATCCATTAGAATGAGTTTACACTTCACAGGAAGCAAGAGGGTAGTAACCCCTCAGCCCTTCATTACGTCGGGGGCACGAGTGTAATAAAGCGTAACATAGAGGGAGAGGATGACTCAGAGGCTTTTTACACTTGTGTTTCTTAACCCCGGACTTTCTCTGACCCAGGACTATCGTTAGTCCCGTACCAATTTTTTTCAGCTTTTTACACTCGCCAATTAGTCCCGTACTATCTCTTGTCCGGGCTAAGGAGAAAAGTGACCTTTTTGCACTCGTATTTCTTAGCCCCGGACTTTCCAAACCACATGAATATTCATAATTACGCTGTGTACTGTACACGTACACGCACGCACCGGCAGCACTTGATTACCTCGTTTCTGATTGGTCAGTGAGGGTCGGACTTCGTCTCCGTCGCTTAGCCCTGGATTATTTTTCGTTCTGTATACACTCACTTGCTTGGCACCGCAATTGCGGTGCTAACCCCTGCTATTTTGCAGGGCCAGATAGTACCGTACTATCGGTGGGGCTAGCCCACTTTGGCAAAAACGAGTGTAAACAGAAAGTGGGCTAAGGATAGTCCCGTACCAACGGTGGGGCTAAGGCCCTTTCCCCCCCCCCCCCCCCCCCCTTAGCCCCACCGTTGGTCCGGGGCTAAGCAAAAATTTACAAGCGTAAAAAGCCCTCAAGTGGAGACCGCTACCAGGAGCGAGGGTCATAAACCTGCCAAAATTTAATGTCCACCAGTGGGAGGACAGCCCAGAAGAGGCATAGGTTAAGAAATTGATAGTCACACCATGGTCACACCCAGCTGCAGTAGTCAGCTAACGTCAGAGGAATATCCTCCTTCTTTGGTAATCATGTTCAAAAACAATTCTTTGAAATTAAGGAAAAGTCACTCATAGGGGAGTGTCCAGTCTGACCAATTGGTAGAAAGTTTTCTGAACCATCTAACCCCCTCCTCCAATAAGATAACTTGTTTAATAAATTAATATACAGTGATTGGTCCTACATAGACAAGTTAAGAAGGAAATTTTGGAGAACAAAACCGGGATGCAAAACCCAAAATTCTTCAGACCAGAGCACAAAATTGTTTCTGAAATCACTACGCGCGTATCCAGTTCGTCGGGAGGGTTCGGTGAACATCAGTGTCGCCGACATACTGGTCTACCCTTTGGTAGATGGATTCGGAACAAGGAGAAACAGGTTGTGGTGGCAAAAGGCCACATTCAGTGTACGTTTGAGAGTCTGAGCACTAGAGAAATCTCTCATCACCCCGAAGGAGGTTGCGGCAGGGGCCAGGGAGAAAGTAACTTGCACAGAAAGGGGAGAAACGCCAACGAAAGTTGTAAGTTGACCAATCTTTCTCATTGTAATTTTCATGTAATTATTTAATCCTTCATAAGGAGAAGGAGAATCATATAATATTGTTATGTCATTATTGCCTCGCAGTATTTTGTTACATGCATCAGTTAGGAGTGAGGAAATGTTTAATAGTTTAGCCAGTACTACTACAAGCCATTTCAGAATACTGAGCTAAAAGACCATAAAGATTTATTGCACCAGTGGCCTAGGGCCATAACTGGGAACACAGTTTCCATGACAGTTAATCCATGCTGGCTGACCCAGCGTTGACAGATTTGTTGATGTAAACATACAAGCCGAAACCTGATTTTAAACTCATGAAATGTAGGTGTTTCATTCATGAAGGAACAATTTCATTGAGCAATTGTATAATAGTGTTTTGTTAAGATTACTGAACTTATGAGTGTATGTCACTCATTGTAATTGACAGGGCGGTTAATGTCGGAGCAAGAATTCGAGTTTAAGGTGGGAGCAAGGAGTTTTAGGTTGGAGCATGGAGGTAGAAACCTACCTCCATGGTTGGAGTAAGCTCCAACTGTATTGGACTGCAGAGTCTACTAGAGAGGGATCGAGGGGACTCCGTCTGAGGGGACTCAAGTTTGATGAAACTACTGTAGGACCCATGGGCGAGGACAGATGATCTCATCCCGAGAACCAGAACCAACTGGCTTTAGCGATAGCATTAACTGAGAGTATCACGTAATTGGCAACAGTTCTGTCAATAATTGTTAATCACTATTTTTATTCCAATGTTGTAAATACGTTTCAAAATTCAGTACAATAAACCACGCAATTATTGAACTGAAGAAGCATTTGTTTCGCCTACTTTGTAGACTCTCAGAAGAGAAAGTCTTTGGTTACGGGGCGGTGCGGCGGCAACGCCCTGTGACATTTTGTTTGTTTTATTTGGTTTTGTCTGTTGGATTACTTTGGTTTGGTTGTTTCTTCTGTAGGGCTATGAAGGTTGCAAGAAACAAAAAACACGTTCGACATTTGAATCTACCACTGCCTTTGATCCATTTCCACAAGACGCTTGTAAACCAGAAGTGACAACAGAGAATGGATACATGAGTTTATGCAATCAATGAATATATGGACATAATTGCAACGCTCTATAGTCACCTGATGTATTCATATTATGTAATAAGAAGAAAAAGCACTGCATTTTAAGTATTACTACACTGCAATACAATATCCTCGAAAGGTTGTTGACTCGTATATTACCATCCTTTCCGTTTGTCCTAAACACTGTAGAATTGTTGTGCAGCATGGAGCAGATGGCGCTGTACTGATTACTGATTCTCTCAGTTTGAATGCAATATTATAATGGCTCATCGTTTATTTCATAACCAGTGATACCACGCCAGAACTCGACGTGTTTGAAGGAACACACCCACACACACACACACACAAATACACACACACACACACACAAACACACACACACACACACACCCTCACACACACACTGAGTCCACATACCCATGATTCACCTGCCCATCATGTTTTGAAGATGCAGAAATATGATTCAAATTCAAATTCAAATTCAAATTCAAATTCAAACTTTATTTTTTTTTTACATAATGTAAACAGAAATAAGACAAATCTGACATGCGTGTCGTTGAGAATGCACATAGCCAGCCAGGGATAAAAGCATGTTCTTGTCTACATGATCAGTACAAAAAAAAAATGCAATCGTATTTAAACACTCTACGAAAAAAAAAAAAGTGGAGATACCCACTCAAAAGACTATGCTTGTATTATGTGGGTACCAGTCCTCTGAGAGAAGGGGGAGGGGTGAAAAGCTTACAACTACAAAGAGTGCGGGAAACTGGGGAAATCGGGAATTAAAAAAAAAGAAAGCAAAAGTGTGAAAAAAAGGAACAGAAAAAAAGGGAGAAGAGGGAGAGAGAAAAAAAAAACAACAACACCTAAATCAGTTTAATGCATACACCAAGGGCCAATCATGAATACATGTGTAATAATAGATATATTGGAAAGCATAAAGATAAACACCAGCAAGACTTATTTATGTAAATGGGCATGTATCGTTGTCATGATTATGGACATGGTTTGTGTATACATTGCACTTTCTAGACAATGATATCTTTTCTACCTATATCAAATTTGTCAGAAAATAGTAGGAAGAGAAGCAATGGAAGAACAGAAAGGAAAAGACGTGTTAAAAAACATAATTATGACAGGAACAAGAACAAATTGATGATGATGCTGAATGAGTTTGCCCTGCTCATCCGCCATTTGATCATGTTATCATCTCGGATATTTTACATGAACGAGTAAAGATGTTAAACGGGAGAAAACGTCCGCAGATGATTATAAAAGGAAAACAACAAAATAAAAAAGCAAGAATTAAACAAAGCAGTAATTATAGAAGAGGATGAAAAGAAGGAAACATGCACAGAGGGAGGCCGTATTCCTGGGACACAATGACAGTCAATCTGAGATCTGGGTCATTAAAAGTGAGCACGCAAGTGCAAACACGCTTATAGGTATATAAAATGGATGGTGAAAGAACGATAGTATTCAGACGGGTGAAGGTTCAGGTGCGAGTTTCTTCACTTTGTCTCCCTCTACCAATCAAATTCGTTAAGGTCGCAACTACTGATCTGTAACTTAACATTAAAATTTGTAGCAGTTGCGATCTTAACAAATTTAATTTGTAGAGGGAGACAAAGTGAAGAAACTCGCACCTGAAAGTGGATTATGTTTGTTGTGAGGCTATCGGCACATTAAAGTAAGACTAGATCATTAAATTTCATATGTAAGATTTAAAGAAGCACCCAGTCTCTTACTCTCGTGCACACAGTCAGTCCACAGGTTTGCTCATTTTAACTGCTACGGGTAATATATTATATCCATACATTTATGTCACGATGTGACTGAGAGTGCGAGTGTGGAATGTGTGAGATTCCTTTGTTCAGGCAAGCCATCAGGTGGGAAATGGGGACAGCAGGCGTAAACAGCATAGATATTTAGAATCGGGCAAGCCAGGTGAAGAGAAGTGGTTAGGGAGAAAGGACAGTGTGGAAGAAAGAGGGAGGCTCAGTGGAGTCAGGGTAGATTGGCTAATGTAGAAAGGGAGAGTTGGTAGGAAAGAATAGGTATTTAGTTAGGGGGAGATAGTTGGGATAGATTTAAGTTTAAGATTTAGGTTTAAAGTCAAAAGGGGGAATTAGTTGGAACGAAAAGGGACAGGTAATAAAAAGGGGAACGCTAGTTGGAACCAGTTTAAGCACAGTAGAGGGTGGACTTATATTAGAGGCGACAAGGAAAGTAAATTTGGAGGGAAAAATCAGTTGGATCTGAACATCTGTCAGAGCAAGACATGCTCTTCTAACTCACTGGTGATAGGAGTAGAGAGGTAGCTGATCGGCCTACAACGCAGCGCTGCATTTCAGGCAGGAGAGTCATGTCACAGCAGCCCCACGCATAAGGGCAGGGCACGCGCAAGACATGCTGCAGGCACTGACAACAGCTGAAGTCTCCTCCTCACCATTACTTGAGGGTCTGAACACCAAATCAGACGTAAGTAGTTTTGTAGCTGTATTAATTTGTTTTTGCAATATTCTGAGTTCGTCATTATTGTTATATATATATATATATATATATATGTATATAGAGATTTATGTTATGTTCGCTGGTTCACTATAATATGTGGATTAATGATGTTAAAGTAAAGATTATGTTGTATGTCAGATTGGATAATAAGGTTGTATAATGATGAAATAGGATTTGTTGTAGTTTGGCAGGAAGACAGGCCAAGTCAGCAAGTCGTCGGTGAAAAGATGAACCGACGTATCTGAGAAATTTTATCAATTTTATCGAAAATGAGATTTTTGCCTTATTCCACTGTTCTCACTTGCACCTATCATCGTAGCAAATTGGGGACTTCAAATTACAGCCTAAAGCTATGATCTCCGCACACGCCGTACATTATTTTGTCACTGCTGTTGTGGCACTGACTGCATGAAGTGACGCATCCGCATGCGTCTGTTCATAAACTAGCGCGTATTTTGCAAGTGCGTGAATGAACCGACGCATCGCATAGGATCGCACGTTATAACTTCGGGGGAGAAACGCCGGTCCTCTGCTCGTCATCGAAGCCTCAGTGAATGGATGAAGTGGCGTATTGTCAGTGATCAAGATGACAAACAGGTAAAGAAGAATACATTTCTGTTAAAATCCACTTATGAGGTGTATATCACAGCCTATTTCACATTCACATTTGTTTTTGGAGGCCTATGTCGTGGAAATATAACCAAGTTTGTAATTTTCATAGTTTTATGTAACCTAGTTGCCGTCTCAATTATTGTAGTCCCATTCATTAGTAACCGTGTAAGAACAATCAGCAAGAGTTTAATTCTTTGTGTTCATTGTAGCCTTTATCTAACAGATTCTGTATCTGAACATCTCTCACTAAAAGCTTATTTTCGCTTTAGAATTCCCTAAAACTCCCCTGTTAATTGCGTTAGAGAAAATTTCCGTTCATGTAGATATCTACAAAAGACACAAAATTATTTTAATTGTACTTTCTATTTGTAAAGGGTATCAATAGGCGTCTACCCTAGATATCAAAACACTGTCCAGCCTAGGCTAGTTGTAGTAGCAGTAGTTCTACTAGGTTGGTAGGAGCCTAGTACTTGTACTACGCCTACGTTATGGCTATGTTTTTTTTTTTTCTCCAGGTCTAAACCAACAAAAAAAAAAAAAAAAAAAAATCCACTCATATTAATCAGATTTTAGAACTAGTTGAAATGGTTCTTTTGGGACCTTGCCTCAACAAGCAATACAACGAAATGCTGTCCGCTGTCAGTCATGTGGAAATAAACATGGACTCTGATGGAGGCATTTGAAAACATGCAAAGTCTATGGGAGAGTGATTTTTGCGAAGCTGATGTCTGGTGTGTGCAGTACTATGCTATTACAAGAGAGGGAGAGAGAGACAGAGAGAGAACAGTGCGTGTAAAAGAAATATCTCTAGTCATGGTGAGTGGTTATTGCAAAAAACGACAACTGCTAAGATTGAGAGACATTGTTCAGATTCTAGAGTTATCAAGCTGTATGAAAAGATAGATGGTCTGGTGGGACCTTAAAATCAATCAGGGTATTTGTCATTTAACTTGTTTACATTCAAGATCCTACATTTTACAGAGGTCCATTTGAATAAGAAATATGTGGATTACAACTTCAGTGTCATTGTAGTTCATACAGTCAAATAATTTATGTAGGAAGCAAATATCAACGATCAGAATTTGGTTTAGTAATGAGTTTTATCTTAACGATGATGTTAGGTATTTATCTTTAGATATCTTGCGCTGTTCTAGTGTCAGTATACTTACGTAAATGGATATAGATTATTACAAAACTTGTACTTTTAGGCCTGAATTCACGAAGGTGGTTTAAATTTAGACCATGGTTTATGCAATTCCCTCTGCGTAAATGCATGTGACAGCTTGCATACGCTGGCAGATGCTCAATAACAATCGCACGTTGATCTGCACTCGTCAAAGGTACACCCATTTTATGCTTATTTTGTACCAAGGTCTAAATTTAAACCACCTTAGTGAATTTGGGCCTTAGAGCCGAAAATCAACTTTTCTATCAAAATGAAAGAGCACTTTTGACTAACCACTTTCAGAAAGCAGGAGGAATAATTACTACCCATAACATATGTCTGTATCAAGTTGATGGAATGTGTTATTTTCAATTTTTTTAATGAATTTTTGTAGTAGTCCCTTTATATTTTCTTAATATTGTTATCCACATACATCATAAATTACATGTACACGTATAACATTCAGGCTCTTCTGCATGGGATTATACTATTTGTACAGCTTGTGCAAGCCGAACAGACCAGGGGCAGAGCTGCTGCAGCCAGTCGGAGGCAACAACAGCACCAATCGGCAACTGCCATGGCACTGGTTTTCAAGACCACAGTGCTCCTTCAATACCAACACTTGGTCCCCACCGTGATACTTGTCTGCAAGGGCATAGCACCCCGTCAATGGCAGGAACAGTACCACTTGCTCCCTACCATGGTACTCTTCAAGGGCACAGCACCCCTCCACTGGCAGTGACAATGCCACTTGTTCCCAAGCAAGGTACTAGTCTTCAAGGGCAGAGCACCCCTTCAATGACAGCAACAGCATCATCATGTAATTTCCACTATGGCACTGGTCTACAAGGGCAGAGCACCCCTTCAATTTCAGGAATAGTACCACAAAAGGTATCCACCCAGATTCTATGCCAACAACTGCAGATAAGAGAAAAAAAAATGGTTTAGTGCTTCAAAAGAATTCATAAATGTGAGTTAGGGATGAAAATCATGAACATTAAAATGTTTATCTGTATTTATTTCATGTTAAGTATTGGGTATTGTAAAATGTACAAAATGTGGACAATAGTTTTATCAAAATTGTTACTAGAATAAACCATCACTGGGACAATATTGCAAACTATTTAAATGCTAGGGTGTTTTGCAGTGCAACTGAAGCATACATGTGCATCAAATGTGATGATTTTAGCATATTTTTAATCACTGTGCCCAATGTTAAAAAGTGACTTTAATTGTCCCCTTCAAGGTACTGGTCTTCATGTGGAGAGAACCCCTTCAATGGCAGCTACAGCACCACTTGGTCCCCACCACGGCACTGGTCTGCAAGGGCAGAGCACCCCTTCAATGGCAGGAACAGTACCACTTGGTATCCACCCAGGTACTGTTTTTTCAAGTGCAGAGCTCCTCTTTAATGGCACTTACAGCAACACTTAAAACACCTTGCTAACATTTGCAGATGAAGAAAACAGACTGTTGTCGTGCTTCAAAGTAGTTTCTAACTATGAGTCAGGGAGAAAAAATCACCAACATGAAAATATTAATCTCTATTCAATCAGTGTTAAGTACAGGGTATTGTAAGATAAACAAACTGTTCACAATAGTTGAATAAAAACCGTTTCTAGAATAAACCGTCACTGTGACAGTTTAATGAGAAAATTAGTACTATCTCCTTATGTTTGTGGTTTTGTTGCAAAATTTTTGTACGCCAAGGTGTTTCGTGACACAAATGAACCATACATGTGCGATAATATGAGCATTTCTTTTTGATCACTGCTCCCAATGTTAAAAAAGTGCCTGTAATTGTCCCTCCAAAGGAACTGCAAGGGTACCACTCTACCCACGGATACCACATTGTCAGGTGTCATCTGTTCCTGCATTCACTTTTTTTTTTCATATCATAGGTCAATTGCAATGGTAGTGAGAATGGACAAAATATGACATTGTCAAGATATGATGTGTAGCAGATGTGAACAGCAGGGCTTAATTGGCAGATTCACAAGAATGCACTCATCATGAATCCATGTCAATATTCTTATGATCAATGCAGTGATATTTTTTTATTAGCCTTATTCTTCGTTCAAATTTTTGTATTTTCTATTTCCCTCACAGCATAATCATTTTGTTTATCTGCCATAAATCTCAGAAACCAAAAAATAAGTTGAGAATATCAAACCAGCCCTTGAAATGTCTTTAATCATTCTCATCTTCATCTATTCCATGCCTGTCAATTTACCATTTCAGCATAACACACCTGACTTTTTTCCCCAAATCTCATCCATGCTTTTAATTTCTCATTTGCTGCATAGCTGCCAGCTTTCCAGAATTTTCTTTAATTAGTAGTGTTGAGCCTGGAAACATAATTCTGGTTCTCCTTTACTCTAAATATCATAATGTTGTTTTAAATAGGAAATGTACATTGTAATTGAAAGTGTACAAGTGGATTTCTACCAAGAATTTGGTACAGTGTAGTTTTGATTGGTTCATGTTGACGGCTGTGCTATTGTACAAATGTCAATGTTGCTAAGATACAATATAACCCAACATTCTTGCTTTCCTTTCCTTTCCCTACCCTTGCCTTGTTGAACTTCTTGTGGCTCGTCATGTTTTTTTTTATTCATTTGTGTGTGTGTGTGTGAAATTTCCCTATTCCCCACATGCACACAACCAAATACTAGTAAGGCTAAGAACACACACAGAATGCATTGCAGCTCAGTACTGTAAAAATTTCTAAGAAATCCATGTAGGAATTAGAAGCTTTAGTAATTCATTTCTTGTGACTCTGTGGCTATCAAGGAATACATTCCACTGGTGGATTTCAGTTGAGTGCATTATGTTCTCTTAAAAGATTTGTGTGTTATCAAATTCATTCTGGAAGGGAAGCTAGTGTGTTTTTGCTCCCTGGACATGAATGCACTAATTACCAGAAGTGGTTGTTGCTGTTGTTGTTTTTGTCTTGCCTGCGTAGCAGAAGGAAGACATAGGTGTCACTTTTCAGTCGTTGTTGTCGTCAACTCATTAAAGGTCAAAGGTCCATAAACTTATGTTGAAATGTACTCAACTCACCAGCTGCAGTATGCAGGTGAGATGTTGCTTGACATTTGCATTTTTATTTTTTTAGTCAAAATATGCCATGATACCACATGCTGAAATGGGCACTTCTATTTGACTATACTGCATGCTTTTGTTGCGACATGCTGTTGTACTGTGGCTAAGACTTGATTTTGCAATGCAATGATGCTGCATTTGCTGGATTTCTACTGCTTGACAGACTTATTGCACATTTTTCTTATTTTAAATGCAGTTGTGATTTTCTCCGTTTTTCTACTCTGCTTGTCATTCTCTTTGCTACTGTATTCGTTTTAGCTACTGTAACAGTAGATACATGCTGCTCACACTATTGATATCCCATGTTAATGGTAATGTTTTTAGATTACCAACATAATCACGTTATATCATCACTCTTGTTTGTACAAATTAATTTGTCATGTATTTGTGCAGTAAGCTCATAGTAGTGTCCTCTAACAAAATTCTGTTTATACTTCATCTACCAACTTATATTTTAATTTCAATTGAAGGTCTGTCATGTTTCTGTATTGTATGTCCTGATGATAGTAAGTCCTGATTAATATTGTTGACGCACAATTTGTACTATGTATACAACTATGTATTAGTATCTACCGGCTGTTAATAAAGGTGTTCATAAAAAAAAAAAAAAAAAAAATGTGCAGTGTTTCATGTGTGAAGATGTGTGTGATGGATGAGCGCACATATTGTCATGTGGAGATTTTATTCTCATTTCGATTCACTAATATCCAGTTTGCTAGATAAACAATAAGACCGTTTCAGTATTGCAAACTGGTAGTAAATCTTGATTTGTCAGAGGCATCATCTTGTTTAAAGATGAAATCAAGTAATACATATCTTGACCACTATAAGTGTTTAATGTGAATTGATCTTGAATGTAAAAAAAAAAAAAAAAAATGAGTTTGCTTTTGTGTTGTCTCTATCAATTTTTCCATACTGTTAGCAGTGATAATGTACAAGAGATCACTTAAAAAAAAAAAAAATGAAGTAAATGGTGTGGCAACTGAATGCTCACCATAACTTGTAAGCATTATACGTGGTTTTTTTTTCTAATTTTAGAAAATTTTCTAATTGTTGTTTAAGAAAAAAAAAATGCCACCCCACTTTTATCATTATTATTATTATTTTATTTAGACGATGCATAGGAATACCTAGGGTGTCACAACTATGCCCCTACTTTTTTTCGTTTTCTTTTTTTTTACCACGGTAGTGGAACTAGAAGAAAGATGAAACCAAAAGTATGAGCGTGATAGGTCCTTTTTTTCCCACTGAAGGCCTTTTGATTATTATTATTATTATTTTTTTTTTGCATGTTTAGTTGATGTAACACGGAAGTGGCAACAAAAGAATAAAGTGTCCCCTTTTTTATTTTATTATCATTATTATTATTATTATTTTTTTTTTGGGGGGGGGGGGAGCTTGGCACCGGCCATGTAAAATCCCGAATTTGGCGTAATTTGGCACTATTTTACAAGGTTGATAGCAGCAAGAAATAAGAGATGCATAATTTTCTTTACAATGTAGACAAAATTCCAGTACACACTGGTACAAGTCACCTCACATGAGCACTTGAAAAATAAAGATCAATATTGCATAAAGTAAAAGTAATCGTTTGTTTATTTAGCGATGTCACTCATTTACATTCGCTTGCCAGAGCAATCTGTCAAATTCTTAGTGTAATTTGTTTGGCACTAAGTGGACTGTTAAAAGATATGAAAAGTCATAGGTATATTCACCGTACATTCAAATCACAAACATGTTGAATTTTTCGATTAGAAAGCAGTAAATATTGTAATACGCAAAAACCCAACCAACGTGTGCATTCGAGTCTGCAGAAAAGTTCGTTGACCCATATTGAGCGCCTGTGTAAGCATACCCATATGAGACGGTGCTTGCGCTACGCGTTCACCTACTGTGCGCGGATGAAGCGACGTATCTAAGCGTATACGTCTGTTTACAACCAGACGCGCAAAAGACTTGATTGCATGAACCGACGCAAACCTCCTCGCGCGTTGTAACGGGCAGAAAATCACTGTCCGAAATTTCAACCTGATTTTCCCCACGTCAATACTCACTGCATGCAGATAATCATGTTATAAATTTACAATGGTTAGAAAGAACAGGTCTTGGGCGTTCTTGTGGTGTAACGTTTGTCTAGATTAACAGTCGATAACTACGTGATTTCATCCGTTGAAAAAGTCCATATTTTCAAACGCGTTTTTCTCCGATTCACATTTGCGCACTTGCGGGTCGGAAACGTCGGTTCATGTTTTCACCGACGAAGTGAATATTTCAGGTGGAATGGTTAAATTTACAGCGATTGCTGCGGAGACAGTGTATTTTGATTTTCTATGGTTGTATCAGGAAAATACAATCCAGGTTTTGTTGTTCATAATTAAAATGAATGAAGTTAGAAGTTTGTTAAGTGATAAGTTAAAATGTAATTTTGGTTGCTGAAGGATTTAAAGGTTAGTTATAATGAGGAAGGGATATATGTTAAGAGAATACAGTTTAGCTGGTTTTTGATTGAGATAGTTTATATGAGATGATCTGTCATGTTTATATGTTAAGTGAGTTATGAGTATATACATGGCGATGGTTTATTTCTGTAGTATGTATATATCGGTCTGTTGTCATGGTGGAAGTATGCAGGAGCATTATTGGTTAAGTATAAGGAAGTATTGAACTGTGGTTCATGATTGAGATTACCCTGTGAAGATGTTATGAGAGGAGGTTATAATATCCCCATATAGATCGACACTGACGAGCTGGGCTCGACGGAATCATCGTTATCTCGACGGCATCATAGCAAATACGCTCGACGGCATCATAGCAAATACGCTCGACGGAATCATCGTTATCTCGACGGCATAGCAAATACGCTCGGCGGAATCATCACTAGTAGCTCAACGGCATCTCGGTTATGGTACGTTCCCACTGCCGATCAGATCAACTCGATCAATCCCGATCAAGCTTTTTTGGCCTGGTCGGGCTCGCTCGGCATTGGTATTCGGGGTCGATCTACCTTGATCGGCATCGCTCCTGCTACCTTCACGATAATTTTGGACATGTCCAAAATATTCGAGTAGGAAGCCCGAACACCAACAGCTCGGGTAGTGATCGAGAAGAGATCGAGCTGATCGGGAATCGGTCGTATAGAAATCTAGTTTGGTCGGGACGGATTTTTCCCCGAGCTCAGTTCCCGATCATCTCGAGTTATACTCGAATGCGACACGATTGATTTCAGATCATCTCGATCCAGGATTCATCAGTTTCATGAATAACTCAACCGCTACACGACAGCTACAGGACTGCTGTCGATTGATACTCGACTAAACTCGATCATGCTTCGACCGGCACTCGATCAAATACCGAGAACTTTTTGATAGTGGTTGCAGCAGGTACAGACGTACTTTCTTAGCACTCATTTATTGTTCATGAAAATATATGCAGTCCTTGATCACGTTAAAAAGTTACATGTCGTCAGTATCTTTAGCCACTCCTGGCCCACTGAAGAAAAGAAAAGGGCCACGAAGAGAGGAAAGACAACAAATCCTAAACAGCAGACATGGTAGAATTAGACTTTCCAGACAAAAATTTCAGAAGAAAGAAAGGAAACACGATTGAAACTGAGAAAAATTCGGTATTCTGGCAATATGACTGTAACGTGAAAGGAAATTTTCTAGATTATTGTCCCCGCCGAACGAGTTCGAGCAGGGGACTATGAAACGGGCTCCGTACGTGTGTGTGTCTGTGTGTCCGTCTGTCCGTCTGTCCGTCCGTCCGTCTGTGCGTCCGTGTGTGATCAAAATGTTCAAAATGCTACTCCTTCGCCATTTCTAACCCGATTTTGATTCTGTTTGCTTTATATGATAGCACTACATGGGAGCTTTGAAACTTCTATACTGAATTTCAGTTGTGACCTTTGACCTTGACCTTTGACCTATATTGTACATTTTGCTTCAAAATGCTACTCCTTTGCCATTTCTAACCTGATTTTGATTCCGTTTGCTTTATATGATGGCACTAGGTGAGGGCTTCGAAACTTCTACACAGAATTTTGACCTTTGACTTCTTTGACCTTTGACCTTGATTTTTGACCTATATTGTACATTGCCTACAAAATGCTACTCCTTCGCCATTTCTAACCCAATTTCGATTCCGTTGCTTTATGTGATGGCACTAGGTGAGGGCTTGAAAACTTCTACACATAATTTTGACCTTTGACTTCTTTGACCTTTGACCTTGATTTTTGACCTATATTGTACATTTTGCTACAAAATGCTACTCCTTCGCCATTTGTAACCCGATTTCAATTCCGTTTGCTTTAAGTGATGGCACTAGGTGAGGGCTTCAAAATTTCTACACAGAATTTTGACCTTTGACTTCTTTGACCTCTGACCTTGATTTTTGACCTGTATTGTACATATTGCTACCAAATGCTACTCCTTCGCCATTTCTAACCCGATTTCGATTCCGTTTGCTTTATGTGATGGCACTAGGTGAGGGCTGGAAAACTTCTACACAGAATTTTGACCTTTGACTTCTTTGACCTTTGACCTTGATTTTTTACCTATATTGTACATTGGCTACAAAATGCTACTCCTTCGCCATTTCTAACCCGATTTCGATTCCGTTTGCTTTATGTGATGGCACTAGGTGAGGGCTTCAAAACTGCTACATAGAATTTTGACCTTTGACTTCTTTGACCTTTGACCTTGATCTTTTTACCTATATTGTACATTTTGCTACTAAATGCTACTTCCGGCGGGGACATATATTACTCACCGCGTAATTTCTACTTTTCCTTGTTTACTTTAGTTATAGACTGAGAAAATGTTTCTTGAATTCTATTGCTAGCTTGTCTGTTTCAAAGTTGAAGTTGATTACGTTGATATAAAATCTATGTCTTACGCTGACGTGTTAAAACGGTAGTTGTAACTTAGATTCATAAATGCTCAGTGACTTACTTTACTTTTATTTACGTAGATGTTACACTTTTGCTTCGCTTAATAATGTTTCTTTTTTTCCAGTGAGAGTTGTATATACATTGCTTGAAGTCCACCTTGATATCGATTGGCTAGGATGAGTTGACAAAAAAAAAATAAACAACCAAGATTTTCATCATTTTTGCTGATGTGAAATTTTATATTGTTTTAATTTTCATAATAATGAACTCTGTTCCACATATCAGCACACTTCATGAATTGAGAAATTAATGTGATACATGTATTTTCTTTTACACACTCTTGGGCTTATACTTTATCAATGCATACATACATATTTTTCATTCACTTTTTCATTCTTAAATAATGAGAACAATAATGACAAAGATAACACGACTCAATAAGGTTGTAGAACAGTCATTTTTTTTAACTCTATATAATGGTGCATTTATGGGCGTAGGCCTATGTTTCATTTTAGACCAAGTTAATTTCAGCCCACCTATATGTAATGCACTTACGAAGCGTGGCGGTGTATTTTTTTTTTTTCACGAGAGATCAAACTTTGATTTGCTATTCTTCACATCCAATGCAAATATTGAATGCATATGAACGAACCTATTATATTATACATGGTGTCCCGGCAGACAGAGTGCTACAAAACTGTCTCCTATTTAAAAAGACATGAGCGACTGAATGAAATCGTTACATTGTTCAATAGGAAAAACACCTCAAATTCTATTTGACACAATGATAATCAATCTTCATGCCGGCGCTTTGATCTCCATGAAAATTTGTGATTTACAAAATCTGTAACTTTGGGCACTGATATCCTACTTGACTGAGCGATAGTGCAGCCGTAAAAACTAATAACGAATGCGTCAAAAAGTAACTACTAAAAACGGATAAACTGAATGAATACAAGTGAATGCATTTTTTTTTTTTCTGGGGTGGGGGTACCTTTTTGAGTGGCTCACAAACGGAGTGATCAGTCTTTATCATCGGGTTTTTTTTTTTTCAGGAAAAATGACTATATAATCGAAACGCCTGCGCGAGAATTGATAATTGTGGTTTCAAAATATGAAGTGTTCTTCTATCAACTGTAGGTTTTCCCGGCCAATTTCGCACTTTTGTCAGCGCAATTCCTAATTGCTGCATTCAATTTAGCAAAATAGAGCATAGATGACATGTTCGGAAGTTCAATTTTATGATCTCTTCATTCAAATTCATTTTGGAGCATTCAAATTACCTTTAGCCTCATTGTAATTAACACTTTTTCAATTGAAATTCGTAAAACAAGCACCATTTCGTTATTCGTTCATTCAGTTTAGAATTTTATAGTCACGTGATCACGGACATGCTGCTCTCGTTCATTCAAATTCATTTTGGCAATCAATTTAACATGTTTTGCAGTCAATTTAGCACTCATGTTTATGGTGTGGTTCTTTTTTATATAACTTAGTTATTGTTCTCCAAGCGTCATTACGTTTCATATTTTCGTACTCATTTTAGACATTTTGGAAACATTTGTTTTCTTTAACATGCTTAGTGACTCTTCAAGTCCGAAGATAATGCAATATGTGCATGGCCACAACTTATCTCGCCGTTGAGCGCTTTATTCCGTGTGTCGGCCAGTTGTAGGAAGTCAAGGTTATGATCATCAAATATTCCTATAATTCTTTTTCTGTCCCCTTGAGAAAATTGTAATACGTCTGTTTCTATTATACCTGTGCCGTCATGACTGGAAGAAGATGAAGTTAAACTATATAATAGTATTGGTACATGTAGGCCTAAAATGGCATGTATGAAAGAAAAGGGCGTTACAGAACAGCCGACTCGAGTAATGGTCAAAAATACGATACTTTTACCGTTTAACAGTGCGTGGATTAAACAATAAGTCACATAGAAATACGCGTCTCATATTATCAACTTTTCAAAAAAGAAATAACATGGCATTAATTTGAATGAACATGTTAGGAATTTGACTGCCCATACGCAAAATTAAATGACTGAAGTACCCCTTTCGCCAGTGCTGGCGAATTTGAATGACTGAAGAGCACGTGCCAATTTGAATGCCCGTTTTACGAATTCGAAAGGCACATGTGCAAATCTCATGGATCGGAATGCGAATTGAACGAACAACTTGCAATTTCGAATGAAAGAATGTGCAGTGACGAGGATTTCGCTAAATTGAATGAACCTTTTATCAAATGGACTAACAAAAGTGCGAAATTTGCCTGGAAAACCTATACCAAAGATAATCATTTCTTTCGTTCATTCATGCTTTTGCAATTAATGGTCAGTTTTATAGCACTCTTTTGGGCCATGCCGTATTCAAGTATAAATACTGAATTGTCTCATATAACCAAACGAATAACTGTAGCCAATTCTTCTTTCACTCGATCACTGTACGAACCTGCCGACCCGTTCGATGCAAGATCATGTCATGTCGAGCTGGTCTAAGAAGTCTAGTAGAAATCGAGTATTGACCGTGTAGCGATCCTGTATTGATTGTGTGTAGATCGGGATGTTCGAGTAGAGATCTATGTGGTTGTCGAGGAGATATTCTGGAGATGTCGAGAATGGTCGGGTGTGGATCGTACAAGATCGAATAGCGGTCGGGAAGGGATCGTGTTGAAGGACGATCGAGCATTTGGTCGGGATTGCTCTGGTAAAAATAGGTGATCGGGATTGATCTCGCTTGATCGCGTTGATCTGATCGGCAGTGGGAACGGGGTATTAGCGTGAGGGCAATTCCCGCTACCCTGACTGAATTCCCGTACCTTGGTAGTCCTCCGGTGCAAGCGGTGGCATCTCGGTCGACACGACGACAATTCCCGCCAGCCGGACGACATCCTCGACATCGCGATTATCCAGGCAACTTCTGAATTACCGCACAGACTAGTTCACACCCCCCCCCCTTCCCGTTGGACAGTATGCATTGAAACCACACGTGCGCACAGTAAAGTATTGAACCACAGGTATTTTATTCACCCGGGTCTAGGATGTGTTTATAAGATTAGTCTAGGATGTGTTTACATGAGGAAAGGATTTACTAGCATATTATATTATCTTATTGGATTGCTCCTGAACGTTTCTATAATTTCTTTGATGTAAATACGAACGCAGTTGTAATAGGTTTTTTTGTGGGAAATTATTGTAAAAATATATTTTTTTGTTCATGAAGTTTTGTTGGAAAAATAAATAGCATAAGAGCTGCATTTTTTGTTCAGTAAACTCACGAAGTGTTGAAGTGTATTAATTACAGTGTATCTCATAGCAGAACCAGACTTATCGTCAGTCGTAGATAAATACAGATCTTAGAGCTGACAATTTATAAATACTTAATACAGTTCTATGCATTCAGCTTATAGGAGACATTGCATGCTTACAATTACGTTGTTATGAAGACACGACAACTTGAGGAAACAATTTGTGTCTAATGAGTAGGCCCTACATCTTATTCTATTTAATTGCATGCATGTTTTCTAATGACATTGCTCATCTATGAAAGACACAATGTCTCCCGAATCTGGATCCAGAGTTATTACGTGAATATCATATGAATATATGAATATTATATATATATATATATATATATATATACACATATATATATATATATATATATATAATTATTTAATCATGTATGTATTTGTGACAGAGCGAGTGGATCAATCCTGTGTCATACATGCACCACAAATTGATGATATTGAATATCAGTCATTTGAAAGGATGACATTTCATTTTACAGCATATAGTTAGTGCATCAATACTGCAGCCGCCATATTGGCTCTATGGTATAAAAGGTGATCATTCAGCAGAAAACTGTTTTCTCCTTTGCAAACCATAACATTAAGGGATACAAAGAAATTGTTGAGTTCGCAAACCATAATATAAAGAAACACAAAGAAGATGTTGAGTCTTTGGAAATTTGTGGAAAGTTTCGGCTGTTTCCCCAGTACAAACTGTTACAATCAAATATATAAGAAATGTCGAGTCTGGGGAAACTTATGGAAAGTTTTGGGAAGGGTGCTAGCCCCAGAGAGGAGGGAGAAGCACCACACATATATACATGGGATTTTCCATCATGACCAGCCAGGTGGTAGTGGACAGTCGCTAAGACAAAGTAGAGTGTAGTCTAGTGGTCAGCCTGATGGTCACTTTTGGACAGGCATGATCATGGCCTAAAGCCATGTAACCGACAACTGATTGGAGGATGGTTTGCATAAATTATTAAGGGGTGGAGCATGTAAATGCTATTATATTCATTATGTTGTTGCTAGGTGTTGCTAGGTGGTGCTAGACAAAATTTTCCATAGCACCATGTGCTGCACCCTCAGAATCATTATGAATAGAATGATTTTGTTCTTTGAAGTTAGTTGATTCGAGCATTCATGTATTCATCGGTCACTCATTGAGTGGGAGATACCCACTCTCTTATACCGCACCGGAAGACTTGTGGACTTCATCTACAAGACAATAAACGACCATCTTTGTACATATTGTACATCACTGTCTGCTTCGAAGTTCTTCAAAGTGTCATCGTGTGGTTGTTGAGCGTGAAAGGTACGCCAGTGTGCTGAGAATGCGGCATTGCTGAAAACCATCCAGTTACATTTGGTGGCAGCGGTGGGATGAACTCCCAGTACCTGAGCAACAATTAATACCATCAGCTGAGACTCTATTTCTGCGCTGTGTGATCCAGAAATATTGCCTGACCCGGGAGAAGCTGAGTAGCAACCGTGCTGTTGGTGACAAAGTTGCTTTTAAACACTGTCTTGGGACTCGAAAGCTTTGTGTGCGAGTTCCAACATCGAGAAAGACTGGAAAAGCAGAGCCCAAAACTTGTATCAGTCGTCTGCAACGCAGTTGGGGTGTCGTCAACACCGACGTTGGGCAACGAGGTCCAGCCTGTGGCTTTGCAGACAGACGGGAGATCGAGGGGCCGACTGAGACGACATCGTGCACCGGAGTGAGCAGTCGTCAGGACAGAGTCTGGAACAAGACTACAGCAGGGGACAGCTGGCTGACCAAGAGTGACGGCAGCAACGGTGACCACAAGGAGCCAAGGCCAGTTTACTGATAAGGGGGAGCGAAAGGCTTATCAGAGGGGTAAGTGAGTTTCTCTTAATTAGTCAACGTCAAGGCAAGGCAGAGGGAGTGGACACACTATTGTGATACATTGTCTCCATATTGTATGTATAGTGAAAAGGTTGCATGTTAATCAGTTAGGAACATGGAGGAAGAGGGTAACCTAAGTCAGTTAAGGATGCAAGAGTTGAGACAAAAGTGTGAAGAGTTGGGGCTGTCACATGAAGGGTTGAATAGGAACCAGTTGATCAAAAACATAGAAGAGGCAAAGGAAGAGCAGGCTTCGCCTCTGCCAAGTGCACCAGTCATGAGCACAGATAAGAATACGACCCAAAACACTGCTGCGCGCACTGAGTCTGATACAATGGAAGAAGCACGCATGCAATTTGAACTTGAAAAGATGCGGATGCAGGTGCGCCTTGCCGAATTAGAAAATGCCAAATTGGAAATTGAGCGCAAGGGGACCAATGCAGGGTCTTTTGGTGTAGATGGGGGCATCAGAAGGATGCCGATGTACAAAGAGGGAGAAGATGTTGATGTGTTTCTCCGTGCTTTTGAGAAGATGGCGCAATTAAATGAGTGGCCAAGGGAGGTATGGGCACTACAGCTCGCTCCCTTACTGACAGGTAGAGCTAGGGAGGCATACTCAAGACTGTCACTTGAAAGTAGTAGAGTGTACGATGAAGTCAAATTAGCCATCTTGCGTATATGACCTCACACCCGAGGCATATAGGGTCAAGTTCAGGGAACTGAAGGTGGATAGGGACGAGACCTATACTGAGTTTTCCGTAAAGCTGACGGACCTTCTCGGGCGGTGGCTCCAGGGGGCGGGGGCTTTAAACGATCTAGACAGACTAAAGGAGGAGATCCTAAAAGAGCAAATGCTAAAACAAGTGCCTTTTGACCTAAGGGTGTGGCTCCGAGACCATGAGCCAGATACACTGGGTGACATGGCAAGGCTTGCCGACCAGTATGTCATCAGCAGAAAAGGGGCAGGTAAACCACAGGGACACTGGGGAAAAGCAGGCCCTAATCACTCCCCTAAACCAGGTTGGAATTCGGGATCAGGAGGGGGAAAAGGAGAAAGTAAGCCAAACCCTCAACAGAATAAGAAGCAAAATGAGGATAGGGGTAACTACAGAGCAAAGGTGAGGTGTTACACCTGTGATAAGTTTGGTCATATCGCAGTAAATTGTCCAAATGCCCACAAATCTGAGGTCCAGGCAGAGAAGAAGGGGAATGACAAATCCAAGGAACACGGTCCCACCTATTTCTGTAGACCTGAGCCCCACCCCAAACTAAAACCATACATTAGTGACGCCAGACTGGGGGACAGACATGTACGTTTGCTGCGTGATTCGGGGTGCACTCATTCTCTAGCGAGAAGTGATGTTGTAGATCCTACATTCATTATCCCAGGTGAGACAGTGAAAATGAGAGGTCTCTTTAGTAAGAAAGAGGTACCGATTGCACGTGTGCATCTCATTAGTGAGCCATACGGGATCAAGAAATGGATCCATGTTGGACTGGTAGATGAGATTGAAGTTGATGTTCTGCTTGGGAATGAGGTGCTAGATGAGAATGACCCTGACTTAGACATCCCCGACTATGTGAGTAGAAAAGAGGCAGGCTTAGTGGTAACAAGAAATCAGGCCCGTGAAAAGGAGTTAAAAGAAGAGCAAACTAGAGCAGAAGTGATCAGATCCAAAGTTCAGGTGAGGGACTTGTTCGGGGAGAATGAGCAAGGAGAGGCTGCAGATAGTGGCAATGATGATGATGAGAGAGAGGAGGGTGCACATGAGGTGAATGATGTGAATGATGTGCACGATGATGATACAACTGTGGGGACAGGTGAGTCTGATACCACTAGTGACAAGGCAGCAAACGGAGAACAGCCACAAGGAGAGAAAATACTCCCCACTCACTTAGACATTGGTAGAAAGGAATTGATTCAAGCCCAACAAGATGACCCCTCATTGAAATCAGTATGGGAGAAGGTGGAAAAGAAAGAGGGAAATGAGGGAAGATGTCATTTCTATGTCGAGAATGGGGTACTCATGCGAGAGTGGTCAGGAAACTCTAAATCAGAAAGTAGTGAGGTGTACACGCAAATAGTAGTACCAAAGGGGTATAGAACAAGACTACTGGAGGTTGCCCATGACAACCTAACAGCTGGTCACCTCGGGGTAGGCAAAACACAGCAAAGATTGATGCAGAATTTTTATTGGCCTGGTATTTTCAGAGATGTGTCAGAATTTTGCAAGACTTGTGGCCCGTGCCAAAAGTGTGCAAGCCAGACAAGAGGGATTAGTAAAGCAAAATTAGTCTCTGTGCCAGTCATTGGCAGCCCCTTCAGAAAGATAGCAATTGACATAGTAGGGCCACTGCCTCGTAGTAAGAAGGGAAACAGGTACATTCTTGTTGTGTGTGATTACGCAACCCGGCATCCAGAGGCAGTACCCCTCCCCTCCATTGAGGCGGAGAGAGTGGCAGACGAGCTGATAAGGATCTTTAGTAGAGTAGGGATCCCCCATGAACTCTTGTCAGACCAGGGGTCAAATTTTATGTCCCTACTCATGAAGCAGCTGTGCAGTAGTCTAGGCATTAAACAGATAAGGACCAGCCCCTACCATCCCCAGGCTAATGGCCTAGTTGAAAGATTTAATGCCACCCTGAAAGACATGCTCAAACCCTACACACTGGAGGGAAATGTGACCTGGGATGACCTCATCCCATATGTATTGTTTGCCTATCGGGAGGTTCCCCAAGAATCTACAGGGTTTTCCCCTTTTGAGCTCCTGTATGGACACAGAGTAAGAGGGCCCCTAGATGTGATCAGAGAGGCATGGTTGGGAGAGACAGTGCCAGAGGAAGGGTTAGTATCATATGTGCTAAATTGTAGGGAGAGATCAGCCAACATCACAACAGCTGCCCAAAAGAACCTTGCCCAAGCCCAGAAGAGGCAGAAAGCCTGGTACGACAGGAAAGCCAGGACAAAAGACCTACAAGTAGGCGACAAGGTGTTAGTCCTCCTCCCATCAAGCAGCAACAAGCTGCTAGCCAAATGGCAAGGACCCTATCCTGTGATACAGAAATTGAGTGATGTGAATTACGTAGTTGAGATGGGGGACAAGAGGAAGAAGCATAGAGTATTTCACACAAACATGCTGCGAGTTTGGAGAGAGCGAGAGGAATGTGTGATGTACACGGATGTGGATGATGGAAATGATGACGAGTACCTAGACCAGTTTATAGAGCCACTGACACAAAGAGGGACCTCTAGTGAAGTGGAACTTCAAACTTCAAACTTCAAACTTTATTTTTCACTCTTTTTCCAACAGAATGTACAAAAAAACAATATGATACATTTGGCATGCGAGTCGTTGATTATATACATACATATATACATAGTCAGACAGGGATAACAACATGTTCATGTCCTTATGTTTGGTACAAAAAGAAACATACACTCTATTTATACATTCTGTGAAAAAAAAGTGGAGGTACCCACTCAAAAGACTATGCTTGTAACATGTGGGCACCTCTGAGGGAAAAGTGGGAAAGAGGGGAAGTAAAGGGGGTGAAAAACTTACAACTACAAAGATTGCGGGAAACTGGGAAAGTCGGGAATAGAAAAAAAAAAGAAAGAAAGAAAGAAAGAAGAAAAAGAAAGCAAAAGTTTGAAAATAGGGAACAGAAAATGGGGAGAAGAGAGAGAAAGAGAGAGAAAAAAACCTAAATTATTTTGATGCATACACCAAGGGGCGAAGCCCACAGAGACAAATAGCCACGCGTTTTCGAGAGTGAAACAGTGTTGAGCTGCTTTCCAGCGGAACAGACTGCACGTGAGGGCACGTGAAGAATACAAAAATACTAAACGCGGTAAAAAAATGGTCGATGCCTCAAGAGAATGCTTCCTATAGTGAAAGAAAATACATTACAGAATTATATTTATTCGGTTGCATTATAAGACTTCAAAAGAAAACTCTTCAATCTCTTTTTAAAAGAATTCAATGACGGTGCATTTTGTATGTCCATGGGAAGGGAGTTCCAGAATCTTGGACCTACATAAATAAAAGTTTGTTGAGCAAGCACGGTTCTTAATAAAGGTAAATGAAATTCATTTGACTGTCTGGTTGGATATCCATGATATGTCCGGTTGCGCATGAACATGGAGTTAAAGATAAACGGAAGACAGTTATTATTATAAGTATACATAAATTGCCCGAGTTGAAACAAAAACAAATCTTTAATTTTCAGAATCTTATTATGAAAAAACAAAGGATCTGTATGAGAATATGGAACGGTGTTACAAATAATGCGAAGAGCCTTCTTTTGTAGCAGTAAAACCCTATCCAATAATATTTGATGAGTGTTTCCCCACACTAAAATTCCATAATTCAAATAGGGTAATATCAAAGATGAATACAATGTAAACAACGAATGTTGAGGAATAGAAAATTTTAGTCTATTAATAACACCTATGTTACGTGAAATTTTCTTACAGACATTATCAATATGAAATTTCCAAGAGAGTTTATTATCGACTGTAATTCCGAGAAACTTAATATGGGAAACACTTTCTAAAACAGCATCACCAAAACAAATATCCATATTCAAATTATCTAAAGTATTACTGAAAAGCATATATTTAGTTTTTTGGATATTTAAAGACAACTTATTTGCTCGTATCCACTCACATACTTTATTTAACTCAGAATTAACTGTCTGCACAAGGGTGTTTGGGTCTTCATGCGAATAAAATACATTTGAATCGTCGGCAAAAAGTATGAAAGATAAAACATCGGAAGAAACACAAAAATCATTAATGTAAACAATAAACAACAGCGGGCCCAACAAACTACCTTGTGGGACGCCACACTTAAATTCTCTCATATCAGAGTTATGATTATTCAAAAAAACATATTGTTTGCGATCAGTTAAATAACTCCTGAACCACTCCAAGGCCTTCCCACGTATACCATAGTGAGACAACTTGTATAGTAAAATATCATGATTTATAGTGTCGAAGGCCTTGGAGAAGTCCAGGAAGATACCAATCATATGAGAGTGATTATCTAAAGCATGTGCTACTTTATCAACAAAATTTAACAAAGCGTGACAGGTGCTATGCTTTTCTCGGAACCCAAACTGCGAATTTGTAAAAACACCATACATTTTCAAAAAATTCAACGTTCTTTTATATATAATTTTCTCTAAAATCTTGGACAAACAAGATAATAAAGAAATAGGCCTATAATTACTTATATCTAACTTATCTCCATTCTTATATATAGGAATAACTTTAGCTACTTTCATTTGTTCTGGAAACACACCCGTTAACATTGACAAATTAAAGATGTGTGCCAGAGGATCCGCAACAGAAGATATAACACCTTTCAAAATCATATTGCTTATGTCATCATAACCTGAACTTTTTTTGTTTTTCAAACCAGAGACAATATCAATAACCTCATATCTAGTGGTAGGAGTAAAAAATATTGAATGCATATTATACTGATTTAAAAAATCAGAAAAATGTTTATTAGTATCAGGAATTTCTTGAGCAATGTTTTCTCCAATTGTTGTAAAATATGTGTTAAAAATATTTGCTATATCCACAGAATTATCAATAATTTCATCATTATATCTTATTTTCGATATACCAGACTTTTCATTTGATACATTCATTGCTTGTTTTAATATATCCCATGTACTTTTTATATCACATCTATATCTTTCTAATTGGTTATAATAATATTTTTTCTTTTCAATACGTATTATCTTAATAAGGGTATTCTTATACAAGGTATATTTCAATCGTGCTTGTTCAGTTCTTTTCATTTTAAATACATAAAACAATTTATTTTTTCTATTTATCGAACGCAAAATGGACTTCGAAATCCAAGGAAGCTTTGGCGTTGTTTTATAATTCCCTCGCTTATCCTTTCTTTTAGGGATACAAATATCCAAATGATTATTAAAAATATCCAAAAAATTATTCATAGCCAAATTGATGTCATCAGTATCAAACACACTATCCCAACTGAGATCATCTAAACAAGCAGAAAATGAAGACAAATTTTCTTGGGTTACCCTACGCCTCAAAGATGGCTGGGATGAACTTTTGCTAATATGGTTAAGTTTAAAATGCGTCATTATTGGAAAATGATCAGTGATATCTGATAAAATTATCGACGAATCTGGAAGGGTTATAACATTACTAAATATGTTGTCAATTAACGTGGCCGACTGACGGGAAACGCGAGTCGGTTTCGAAATAAGAGGTAAGAAGGAAGAGGATAAGAATGTCTCAAGAAATTCTCCCGAGATATTATCCGTTGTGTGTTTTAACAAATCAATATTGAAATCACCGAATATGAAGGAATCAGAGTTTATAAATAAAGGGTTGGTAAGCAGCTCAGTGAGATACGATAAAAAATCTTTGTTGTTGGAATTAGGAGGTCTGTAAATAATACCTATCACAATTTTTTTACTACCAGGAACAGTAATCTCAATGAAAAGTGACTCAACAATGTCATTCATTTTGCTAAGCTCTTCATGTACAGTGCATTCATAACAATTTGAAACATATAAAGCGACTCCACCACCAGAGCGATCCGGTCTATTATTCGCAAAAATATTATACCCATCAAGCGAAAAAGATTGTTTTGGACATGAGGATAACCATGTTTCAGTGAGTCCGATCACTGAAAATAAAGATTTGTTTGGATTGTCTAACAATAACTGTAATTCTTCAAAATGCTTATTAATACTTCTTATATTCAAATGTACCAAAGAAAATGTATCTTTCATAAAACCCTTATTAATATCTTGAAATTGATTCATAGTGACATAATTACACAATGGGGCTTGAGTCAAGTCATTAAAATCATACTGTATTTCTTCCGCTGCTGAATTAATGTTGTCAGCGACTAAGTCCTCATAAAAAAATGCACGATTGTTAGAGACTTCTTTTTCTAAGGAATCAGATTCAGGCGTAGTTGGTCTGAATAAATCAAAGAAATCATCGTCTAACATAGAGTGAAAAGGTACATCTATCCTGTCATCCATTCTGGATTGAGACATTACTGACTAGGTGTATTATCCGCGCCATTGATGCGAAAAGGCAATCATGATTAACGTTGGCACAACATAGAAATTGGCACGACCGAAACCAAACGTGATACTGTGGAATAAAAGCAAGTGGAAGGTAGAATAGTAGGCAGCAAACATGCGTGACTGTGAAAGGTACGTGCTCTTTGTATTCATGCGAGCTGTATAACAAGGCTAGTTGGCTGTTAACGAGAAATGAAGTGCTGATAGTGTCAGAGAGAATAAAAAGATATAAGAAACAAGGAAAAGATAACATGTAGAACGTGGCTAATGTCTCAGTAGGCTCTCCCCCCGATAGAATGCACAATAATAACAGGAGTGAAACGAGTTGGCCAGTGAATATCTTCATTCTGTCACCAAACGATGAGTATATCCAGCATCTAGCAATGGTGAGCTCCCTCTCGGGGTCTTTATTTATTGAAAAGGAAATACGTTGCAATTTACCAAATGCAATAAGATATAAAAAAGTACTGATCAGCGTATGTACTAAGCACATTGGGGGGGGGGGAGGAGGAGGAGAAGGAAATAAGGAAAGGGGATAGAAGATATGAAAGTGAGTAAAGTAAGCTGACCGAGATCTATGTACAAAGTTTTCCTAATAATGAATCAATTGAACAATAATTTTACCAGGTGTACCAATTGTGCATGCATGCATGTAGAAAACACCAAAACTTATAACGTTTCCATGCATTTGCATATGCATTCATTAATATTCTTGTGTACAATAATAACTGTTGTACGAAAAACCGTAGTCAGACCATTCTGTAAGCAAAAATACACGTATGCATTAGTATGACAGCAAGGTCTGATCATTCAGACAGCAAGAGTTTCAGTGTATTCAATATACACAAATGAACAACGTCTATGATTAAGCGTTAACCCTTATCTAGCATACAGCTGTACCACTGAAAAGAGAGAGAGAAAAAAAAAAGAATATGTAGTAGTTTTCCTCACATGTGTGCGCAGTTCACTGAAGAACTGTACCTATTCAAAGTTACGTAATTTTCTGAATACAAATAGCAAAGAGAGAAAAAAGAAACCAAATTGGTTGCGCGATCCAATAAACATCAGAATTCAGAGGTTCATCCAACAGATATTGCGAATCGTAAGTTACGTGAGACAGCATGTTATACTATCAAATTCACCAATAAACGCCCAACTGAGGCCATTTAGGACGGACAGCAAAATTTCAGATACCCGTGACCAACGTTTATCTCAGGTCACTGTCAAAATGTAAAAGAAAAAAAAAACACAACAAACATAATTATGTGATTACGCATACCATGAATAACGTTCAGTTATTTAAATGTAACATATAATTGGTGACAACCAGGTCGTCATAATGAAGACAGCACACACTCGGATATTCATTAAAATATTTCATTTGTATACATAAGCAGATATTATGAATATGCAAAGAATATGTATATAGTCACTTTCGAGGCGAGGCCAGGTCCTTGAAACAAATAGAGAAATTAGTGAATTGAAAGTACAAATCAGCGGATAATTTTTGTGTTCTTTGTAAAACATATGTATTGAATGATTGCTCTGAGCATCCTAATCTAGGTTCGAAAAGAAAGAAGAAAAGTAAAGATGAGAAAGGTCATGATTTGTTTACGCCATTTTCCAAGAAACAGCACTGGTCATGCGTTACGTGAATTACGGCGAAGAAGAAAGAAAATAAAACCCACAAAAAAAGACCAAAACAAAGTCCTTCGAACATGACAGACCTGACCTGTTTCTCGTGCAGATGTTACGAAAATATTTGTTACATAAAACAGAATACAGTGCCCTTAAATTTATCGACAACAATGGAATTCTTCAGACGCCGCGTTCATAAGTACAGGGGTATATACGCAAAAATGTTTTACATCAGGTGTCTGACTAAAAATGCAGACGATATTTTCAATTTACACAATAATAAGGCGAGCAAAATGTGACATGGACAAAATTCATGACAATCAGACTGTTCAATTTCAAAAAAAAATCAAAAAAAAATCAAAAAAAAAAATCATGATATCAAAGACGGTTCTTCCAGCTCTGGATGAAGAAAAAAGAAAACGTAACCGTATCAGAGGTCAAATATCAGTTCGAAACGTGAAAGCTTTACCCAGGAGTAACAGAAGTTTACTAAGTTTAGACGTCTTTTATTACAAAGGATAATAAAATGAATATGAGCTAGGCATAGGAAAGGGGAGTATGCTTCACTAATTATATGACCGGCACTGGCGCCACCATGTGATTTCAGCATAAGTAAACCAAACAGTCACATCTCGACTGCTGTAGCTGTCGAGAGGCAGAACATGGATATAATGAAGTAAAAAATAAAAAAAAAAAAAAAAAAAAAAAAAAATAGTACGCGAAAGTATATCACTAGTCACTATGAGGTGACAACACGTTACATCGATTAAGTCATCGTATAGTGCATCAACTTGATAATGCTGGTATTGTAATGTGCCAGTACTGTGATAACAAAAACCCAGATATTTGAAGATGCACACAAAAGTTTGAAAAAATACAATAAACATCGATTCTTCAGATACACAGAGGTCAGCAGCCAGTGTTGCGTGGGACCTCGAGCTTCTTTTGGCTTATACATGTCAGTGTCACAAAAGGAGAGCGCAAACAGGTAGGCATGCGTCAACAGTTCAAGAACAAAAACAAAGATAATAAAGAGGGTAAGCCTACTGCTTGTTCATATGCGTGATGCAGAGATAATTACAACCAAATCCATAGGTTAAGATGGGGAATAGAATATTTTGCTACATGCTGCTGGAGATGAATAACCATCAAAAGATTCGTGCCCTCGTTTTTCGTGTGGACAAAAAATTGGGCATAGCTGTATATTACGTAATTCAAAGATCATTGCTCGATAGCTCATGGCTTCTAAATAATCAGCTCGACATACCAAGGAGGTTTGGACATGCTAAATTTCTGTGAATCGAAACAGCTGAACAAAATCTAACACGATGTATTCATTGGCCATTCCGACACTATCCTAATGTCCTTAACTAGACTTAGGAACATTGAAAAGTAGTGAGTTTCAAGCACGTTAAGAATTCAGACAGGTTTGAGTAACTACAGTGTGGATCGGAAATACCGGCCTGGTGTAACAAAAAAGGGGAACCTATCTCAATACAGATCATGGTGACTTGCCTACAATGAACTCAAACGAATAACTATGTATGCATTGCAAATTGAGGGTTGGGTCTTACGTAAAGGTAGTTCAAGGGTAGATAAGGATAGAGTTCACTGACCGAGCGTTTTTCAAGTCGGTTGCGTAGTCAAAAACAGTGTAAAAGGCGACGATTTGTAGCGGAATTAAATGACTTGGAAAACAATGTATGAACTTCAGGTGGTCTTATGGCGTCCAAAAAAGAGAGAAAAAAAGATCTGCATTAGGTCGTTCATAGTAGATATTGGATTTGTGTATCTCTAAGGTACGAACATTATAGTACATATCGGATTTGTGTGTCTCTATAAGGCGCACATGTCAGTCTTCACACAATATTGAAATCCCACGAATACAAAAGGAAATAAGTATAAGTAACGCTCTGAGCTTTGACACCAACAGAGATATCTAATAAAAGTGTAGGGCATTCAAACCTTTAGAGGCATTGTCGAAATAAAAAAGGGTGTATTCCTTTTTAATATAAAGGCGTTATATCCTATATATACATGATATCATTTACTTTTTCAACATTTTTCAACATTTTTCAACAAACGAGTGAATACCATGATGACAGTGGTAATCACTTAAATGAGGGAAAATGTAAACGATAAATACTGAAAATTCCACATCCTTGGAACACGATTTCTTGTATAACCATTGGATTTAACACAATCTTCTTCAGACGTATATTATAAATTTCTCTTTTATATTAAATTTGCTCTTGTTTTTTTCCAAAAAAAAAATAATAATAATCAGTGAAAGTATTGCAATCGAAATCATGGTTCTCTACAAAACTGGAAATCGTTTCATTTAAACCATTATAACATTATTTGACTTCGTCATACTGTCATTTAAAAAGATGATTATATCAGGTACAGTATCAGGGTTCGCGACTAGCGTCGCACGGCCGTTTCACGGTCTACATAGAATAATCGGGAATACAGACTGCCTTCGAAACAGATTTTGAACAATTCATATCAGAACTGTTTCTTAAATGACAAAGAAACACACACGTCTGCACACCCCATTACTATGCGGTGAAAAAAACGTCAAATCAAATCATATCAATTACTGTATTCATACAATATATCAAATCCTATATTAGCTGTTTATTATTCCGTTCAATTTTACAGACAACTTTCGTCAGATTCTCATAATATATGTGAATATTACATCACTTTATGATTATATTATCTATAGAGTACACATTCGTATCTAATTATATTCGATGAGAAATCAAAGAAAGTAACCGTGGAATATTTGCATGGACAGAAAAACGGACAAAAATGAGATTTTGATAGTGAAATGTATGAGAAACCATAATGAACACCTTACATGCTTGATGGGCTACTCTGACCAGTCTGTCCAGCGAGCCGGTGTTCCTCCACTTCTGGCAGGTTTTCTTGTTTGGAGGATGACTTTTGTGCCTACTATCTTGATCCTGGTGGACAGGCCGTTGTTTTTACGGATGTTGTATGCTACTGTTGCAAGTTTCCCTCTCTCACGTTTCATCATCGGTGGTAAGTCGGTACGGATCGACACACGGCTGGAGGCAAGTGGGACCGGGGACGCGTCACTGCCAGGTGGTGAAGGTTGCTTGCGCTGTTGCAGACGATGGTCGTAGGCATACAGCAGCCTGTCTCTGTCCAGCATGCGAGCGAATCTGACGATTATTGCAGGCGGTTGGGGCTCCGAGGCTGAGGTACTACGGTTCGATGTGGGTAGGCGATGGACATTGATGAGAGGTATGGACGAGGCATCCTTCTTGGGGATATTCAGGAAGCTGCAGAAAACTTCGATGACGGTTTCATGGATGTTTTCATTCGGTTTCGTTGGAACACCGTAGATGAGCAGGTTCTGTTTCCTGTCATGGATCTCACTCAAGGTAAGTTTTTCGTTCAGCTCTGCTATCTTGCTATCGATGAGGTCACGAAGCTGAGGAACAGTGGCCTTCTCAACCGTGTCTAGCCTGTCAGAGGTGTGTGTTAAGCCAGTTTCCAAATCCGAAACAGTCTTTTTTGTGTCTTTCAGGTCAGATTTAAGAAGAGCGATTTCGTTCACCACTGAATCAAGTTTGGAATTTACCTGAGTCGTGAAGGTGGCGAACATTTCCTTCATCTCCTTCATAAACGTGAGGAGCTCTGGTGGCGCAATAGGGGCAGCGGTAGGCTGGTCGTTGATTTCTAGCAGAGACGCGTCACTTATGGTTGATGAAGTAGACGTGTCGGTAGGCGATGCGCCACCCGAAAAGCCCGTGGCGCCTCCCGTGGCGCCTCCCGTCGCTCCTTTTCTCAACATGGCGCCGTGTGTACTACAGCTCCTGGAAGGATTTTGGTTCGTCTCCTTTCTCATTGCAGATGACGAATTCAGGTTTTTTTGGCTTGTCTGTGGGCGAAAATTGTAATCTTTTCTCCTCACGTCCATATTGAACTGCAAATAGCACAAAATTTCGCGTATTTCCACAGTAAGTTGATATGGATTTCGGGAGCTCACTCAAAATGCTGCCGCTACTCTGACATCACGTGACCACATCTGACTACCTGACAACACAACAAACCCAACAATTAGGTGACGTCATTCATGACTTTACGGACATCCTAAGTGACAATCCAGGACGGACTGACAGGATTGAACACGACTTAGTGACATCCAATGACCAGCCCATTAGGCAAAAGGCTTATCGACTACCTCATGCTGTGAGAGAGACAGTAAAAAGGGAGCTAGATGAAATGCTTGAGGCAGGGGTAATTTCCCATTCAGATTCCCCATATGCTAGTCCCTTAGTAATCGTAAAAAAGAAGGATGGGTCACTAAGACTTTGCGTCGATTACCGAAAGCTTAATCAGGTGACAGAGTTTGACGCCTACCCTATGCCGAACATTGAGGCTATCATTGATGAGTTGGGGAAAGCCAAATTCATGACAACCATAGATCTAACCAAGGGATATTGGCAAGTCCCTCTCACAAAAGAAGCAAGGAAGAAATCTGCTTTCATAACCCCATTTGGCCTTTTTGAGTTTAATGTCATGCCATTTGGCATGCAAGGCGCGCCAGCAACTTTTCAGAGGTTGGTGGACCAGGTGCTGCGCGGCGTGAATGAATTTGCGACAGCATACATAGATGATATCATCATCTACAGCGAGTCATGGGATGAACATCTTGCTCATGTGCGGGAGGTGCTTGGTAGACTGCGAGCGGCTGGCTTGACAGCAAAACCGAGCAAATGCAAGTTTGCACGAAAAGAGGTATTATACCTTGGCTTTGTTTTGGGTGAGGGATGTGTCAAGCCAGAGCCTGCAAAGATTGACGCAGTTGTGAATTTCCCTCAACCAGTCACAAAAACTGACGTGCGCGCATTTCTAGGACTGACTGGATACTACCGTAAATTCATCCCTAACTACAGCAAAGTGGCAGCCCCACTCTCAGATCTCACTCGCAAGAACGAACCAAGGTTAGTTAGGTGGAACAGCAAGTGCAGTGAAGCACTGGAGGTACTCAAACATGCACTAGTGAAATCACCTGTGCTTAGGAACCCTGACTTTGAGAAAGAGTTCATTGTACAGGTTGACGCATCTGACAGAGGTATTGGGGCAGTGCTCAGTCAGAAAGATGAGAAAGGGGAAGAGCACCCCATAGCCTACATCAGCAAAAAGTTGCTACCAAGGGAACAAAGGTACGCCACGATTGAGAAGGAATGCCTGGCAATCGTGTGGGCTATCCAAAAGTTTCAGCCGTACCTGTTTGGGAGGAAGTTCCTTGTACAGACAGATCACAATCCACTCCGATGGCTCCATCAGATGCAGAACCATAATGCTAGGTTAATGAGATGGTGTCTGCAGCTGCAGGCTTACCCCATGCGTGTAGAACACAGAAGCGGGGCTAAAAATGGAAATGCGGACGGTCTGTCACGCATGTAAGCTGTGACTATTATGCAATTATAGCTACTCCTAGTTGTGAGGAATTTGCTCTCTGGTAATAAAATTATGAGAAAATGTATGTTAATGCCTTGTATCTCAGTCATGATAATGATGTTGGTAGAGAACATAATATAGTCCTGTATAATATGTTAACATCACAAGTTAACCCTCTGCCTTGCTGTTGACTATAAGAGAACTCTCTACCCGAAAACCCCTTTAAAGTACCTAACGATGTGAATTTGAATTTCATCATCACTTGGACACTAAATACCGTTCTGGCCAAGAAGAAGGATTCCGTAAGCATGGATGCCGGACTGTAAATATTTGAACGGCTGCAAGATGAACGCTAAGAAGTTTAGTGAACATTGTTCCTGTGGCCAGGATTAATTTGTCATCATTCTACACATTGAATAATGCACTATGAATGATGTGAATTTCGTTTAATCACTAACCAAAGAATTATGCACTGAATGTGGAAGAAAAGTGGTGATTTAAATGTTACTCGCTCACAGCTGGCTCTCATTTTGCAGGAAGAGATGAATAGTTATAATTACCATGTGTATTCTGAGCATTTTCAAGTATGATAATATGATGTGCCAATAACACATACATGTATATTGAGCAAGTGCAAAACATGGTTTGAATTTCTGACAGTTCAGTTGGTCAGATGACAAATAATGAATGTGTGTAAATAAGTATAATTACTTTATGTTTAATTCTTTCAACAGGGAGCAGAATTATCTCTTGGTGTACAAGATGAATTTAATGTGACTTTGACGCATAATCATTGGTTAATGGAAATGGGTATATGAAAAAGAATGTTGATCTTTATCATTCCACCCCATTTACATTATCTTAAGGAGGGGGAAGTTTGTGACAGAGCGAGTGGATCAATCCTGTGTCATACATGCACCACAAATTGATGATATTGAATATCAGTCATTTGAAAGGATGACATTTCATTTTACAGCATATAGTTAGTGCATCAATACTGCAGCCGCCATATTGGCTCTATGGTATAAAAGGTGATCATTCAGCAGAAAACTGTTTTCTCCTTTGCAAACCACAACATTAAGGGATACAAAGAAATTGTTGAGTTCGCAAACCATAATATAAAGAAACACAAAGAAGATGTTGAGTCTTTGGAAATTTGTGGAAAGTTTCGGCTGTTTCCCCAGTACAAACTGTTACAATCAAATATATAAGAAATGTCGAGTCTGGGGAAACTTATGGAAAGTTTTGGGAAGGGTGCTAGCCCCAGAGAGGAGGGAGAAGCACCACACATATATACATGGGATTTTCCATCATGACCAGCCAGGTGGTAGTGGACAGTCGCTAAGACAAAGTAGAGTGTAGTCTAGTGGTCAGCCTGATGGTCACTTTTGAACAGGCATGATCATGGCCTAAAGCCATGTAACCGACAACTGATTGGAGGATGGTTTGCATAAATTATTAAGGGGTGGAGCATGTAAATGCTATTATATTCATTATGTTGTTGCTAGGTGTTGCTAGGTGGTGCTAGACAAAATTTTCCATAGCACCATGTGCTGCACCCTCAGAATCATTATAAATAGAATGATTTTGTTCTTTGAAGTTAGTTGATTCGAGCATTCATGTATTCATCGGTCACTCATTGAGTGGGAGATACCCACTCTCTTATACCGCACCGGAAGACTTGTGGACTTCATCTACAAGACAATAAACGACCATCTTTGTACATATTGTACATCACTGTCTGCTTCGAAGTTCTTCAAAGTGTCATCGTGTGGTTGTTGAGCGTGAAAGGTACGCCAGTGTGCTGAGAATGCGGCATTGCTGAAAACCATCCAGTTACAGTATTCCACCCTAAGCCTTACACCCTCCCACACGCATTCATGTGCAAGTTTATGCATTCCGTATTGCTCTCCCATGGATCCCCTGTTAATCTTTCACATCGACTGTTCTAGCTCATATTTGATGTTGTATCACCCTGGACAATAAAACTTCCAAAACGATCCATCGAGAAAGGGTAATTATGTTTCTACCCCGTTACAACGGTCCTAATCCACTAAAATAACGGCCAGGATAACGATAATAATGCTCCCAATTCTTTGATGTACCCTTATGCAGGATCCATAGGAAGAGCTTATCATGAAGTGGGGGATGAGGGTAAGGGAAACCTAAACCCGAATCATCGGGCGTCATGTAGAAAATGATATACAAAATGTAGAGCGCCTAGTTTGGTTGCTTTAAAGGGAATTGCCAGGCTATACCGAAGAATTACGTTTTTCTGCATGGTTTTGTTTTTAAAATATCGCATTATGGGCAAATGTTTGAAAATTTTTGTTGATGATATTGATGTACTCAAATCTGCTATCTGTTACGGAAACTGCGAGTAGATAGGCTGGCGTTTCTAAGCCAGCAACTTGTTAACCTAAACAAACAGCTGAAGCATCAACATGATTCGTTCAAAAACTTTGTTTACTGGGAAACCTGTAGTGCTTGTATTCGACTATCACCTGACTATCCTTGGTAAGTAGTTTCTGTAATGGTTTATTGCTATTATTGCTATATTTCTGTTATCACTTTTATTATTCCTGAATATTTTAGTTGCTAAAGTAATAGTCAATTAACTTTAATTTGCTTCGACGTGGGTGTTTTGGCATTTAATTCTAGAAGGCAATAACTGGTGTGCACCTATATAAATCCAACCATGTTATTATGTGGGGGTGTTGTGACTCAGGGTGACCACGGATTTTCGACACTGAGGTCTCTGACAAACAAACATTATTGTTTCCTTCCTGCATTGAAACCAAACATCGCTACAATCAACCAGCAGCATCCTCCCCCATACACACACACGCACACACACACACACATACACGCACACACGCACACACACACACATCCACACACACACACATACTTTAAAATTGTTTTCTCCCCATGTGATTTCTAGGCCTTGTCGCATGAAAAAAAGAAATGCAATCAAACATAATTCGTCCAGTCTCAGCCAATAAAAAATGTGTTTGTTTGGGGTTTTTTCAGAGAGTAGTTCCAACTTAGCGGTATGTTTGATGTCAACTTTTATGCAACAGTTTTCCTGCTCATAATGACCACCTCTGTTACAAAAGTAGCGCCCTCAACGACCTCGCTAAAAGGAAGCAGTCAATATTTTTATAGCGTTCTCAGTAAGCACATACCCACGTAATGACAGCGCCACGGAGATAGTGAACGCCGGATGTAGAGGAAGCGAATGAAAAAAAGGGGGAGGGGGTTGGGAGGTGCAAAAATTGTCTCCGTTACCTCACTGTTATTGATGATGACGATGTTTGGTCATCAAACTCACAATGCAATTTAGTCGACCGTCATAAGAATTATGATTTGCACTGTCATTTCAGACCTTAATATGTGAGAAAAATTATACAAGTTTATAGGGACGGTATCTTTTTATCTTCTCTGGCAATCGAACACAATTTGTGCTCAAAAATCACAAGAATAATAATATTAAACTATTGATGATCAGAATTGCCATGTACAGTGGAAATGAGGACACGAGATTATTTATCTTCCTCCCTTCCATTCCCTCCCCCCTGTCTCTCTCTTTATCTATCTATTCATCCAAATATGTTATATCTTTATCCCACCATCTTTCTAAAATGAACACATAATGAACGATATATATATATATATATGAAAATATAGATAATAGATATGTATCGAGCTATAACTGTTAAGTACGAAGTGCTAATAGGGCTGTAGTTATGACGAGCGCATTAAGTTTTTAAGTTGGTTATACAGTCTCAGGGAAAACATTTTCAGACTATGTCAACATTCATTTTGGTGAAGTCTCCAAGCACCATGTGTAACCTGTTGGTAAAAATTACAAGCATTTTCCACTTTTGTCTTGATAATGTGCAAAGTTAATGCCAATTCGAGGCATATAAATCAATATATAATCAATTTAGGCCTATAAAAATAAAAATATTGAAATGTACGGTCAAAATACATCATTTAATCATTAATATATATATATACATACATATATATATATATATATATATATATATATATATATATATATATATGTGTGTGTGTGTGTGTGTGTGTGTGTGTGTGTGCATACATTTATGATATAGCCATATCTGCACTGTATTATGAAAATCAAGAAATCAAGACAATAACATGTGCATGTACAGTGGTTCTACATGACTACTGTCTTTATTCAAGCTGTCACAAATGTCACTATTACCACTGCAAAGTTTGACAAAGATCGCAAGGAGAAATTTATATGTACTAGACATTCACCACAAGATAACATTTTACTTCTATTACTAAGACTTTTCTGAAACAAATTGTTGGCAGTACAAGTACGCCTCTAGTACATATCGTGTGTTGAGAACCAGAAGAGCTTTATCACAATCATTCATGGAATTAGATTATTGATACCACATATCATGTTATGTTGTCAATATTGAATCATTCAAATTTTTAGTAAAATGTTAAAAATCAAAACCGCAAGGTGCTATTTTACCCGATATTTGGAACAATGCTCATAAATTTACCCACTTTTGATTAAATAAAGTTATTATTTCATAAAAATAGATTGTTTCGTTTTGTATTTATGCTTAAAAAGATTGCATAGTTTTGGTTGAGACCTAATTTCTCTTTTCTAACTTTTTTTAAGGAATGAAAATTAATCATGATAGAGGATATTGTAATTCTAAGAGGAATATAACGTCTATTTGTCGAAAATTGGCTTTAAAATAGCTGAGATATTTAAAATAGATCGATCGTAATGAAGGATGGGACCCATCTCTTATAACGATTCCTTTGTTTTACTTTTCTTTTGAATGTCTCAGCCATTTCAAAACCTATTTTCGTCCAATAAACTTTGAATTCCTCTTAGAATGGTGCCCACACTATGCTCTTTACTATATCATGAGTGATATCTTCGTATCTCGCAGGAAGTTGAAAGCCCCAAATCCTCATATCTACCAATACTATAGCGTGTCCCAGAAAAAAAGAAACCACGTTTCCTTGCATTTTTTTTTTTTTACTATCAAAATCATAAAATTTCTTTTTGAGATATACATCAATAGAAAGATAAACTTTTCTTCTTTCATTTGATGTACAACTTAATGTTCATCGTTCATGCATGACTGAGTTAGAACAACGAACAGTGGTGCTATCAAATTTTCATTTGCACACGCAAATGGTGACTTTAAGTGAATTTTCACACATTTAACGTTACGTTTTCGAAAAACAAAGTTCATAACCTAAATATCCATATTTTCTTCTTTCGTATGAGACCTTATGCGTCAAATATGAATAACGCATGCTTGAGAAAAGTATGCACGAAAACATGCTTCATTTCTACCGATACTACGGATAGTCGAAAAACAAGCATTCAGCTCTCCCGACTTAGCATTAGACAATGGGCTCACCTGCGCCATTGAATTCACACAAAACAATGGCAGTGCTACAGTGAATGTTGTAGGGGGGTGTATTTACAGAGAATGCTGCATGACGCGATAAGCCGTTTGTTGTCATTTATTGAGAATAAGCTACGAGACTTAACCAATGATTGAAGACTAGTATCTTGTCTATTATCAGGCTGCATGCAGTCCAATGGCTATGGGAAATCAACGTTACAACAATGGTACTGTACAAATTTTGATGAATTTGTATACCTCAAACTTATTTCACTGTTTTCATTCCACTCTACATTTCCCTCACGCGTGGTTCGTCCTTCAACACTGACAGGGTTTTGAAGTTTTTTGAAGAGGGAGGTGAAGCAGAAAGAGAGGGTACATCACTTTATTTATCACTGAACATGCGCTTCTAACATTTCAAAGGTACAAGTGCAGGGCAGAAAGTCGTCTTCTGTTTTTGTTTTGTTTGGGTTTTTTTTTTTTTTTGTTCACAATCATGTGCTAATTTACGACCCTATTCCGAACCGTCTGTAACATTCCGTTTTAACCCCTTCCTTCATGTTTGTGTAAATTCATTGAAGCATGAAGGCCATTGTTATCTGCCAAGTCGGGCAGGCGTCGGGAAAGCTAACTGGCTCCTTATTTACTATCCATTTTTCTGGGTGAAATGGAAGCATATTTTCAAATTAAGTTTTCTCGAGCAGACGTAGATAATTTTTCACGTATGAGATGTCATATGAAAGGAAAAGGAATGGATATCAAGGCTATGATTTTATTTTTTGCAAAAGATTGCCGAAAAAACATGAAAAACTAATTCAAAGTCGCCAGTTGCTAGTGCAAATGAAACTTTAGTAGCATTCCTACCTATTGTTCTAACTCAGTCATGCATGAATTATGAACAATGAGTTGTGCACCTATTGAAAGAAGAGAGGTATATCTTTCCATTCATGCACATGTCATAAAGCAAATATATGATTATGACCGCAAAGAATTACAATGAAACTCGGTTTCGTTTTTTTTTTTTTTTTTTTTTCTGGGACACGCCGTATATCATCCCTTTAAATCTTAGAACCTGATAATGCCCTTTTGCTTCTCAGCTGACGATGATTATATAACTTTTCACTCACCACCGGTATATTTCAAAACGCATGCAAAATTACACAGTATATGATTTATTTTTTCACGTTAAACGATGTACTGACTCACGATCAAATTCTAGTCTGTAACACGTCATGTGCATGTACATTCAGGGAGATGCAGGAGAGTTGAGCCACCCCTTCAAACTGGGTTAAACCCCGGTCACACAGCGCTTTGCGGCTTAATCACGGCCAAAATACGTCCAAAAGTCGTCTCCCGTGAAGCAGACGATGTTGTTCGCATTGATGTCGAGTTTAAGACGAGCTACGGTCGATTTATAGACGTGGCAGGACGCGGGGAAAAATCTGAACGGCGTCGGACGCGGTAAAAAGTTTTGAACTGCTCAAAATTTTATTCCGCGGACAACCACGGGCGACACACGTGGTAAAGACGTACAACACACGTGATAATCCGTGTTCCGGCAGTGATTAAAACTTGGGGAGACGCGGTAAAGACGCGAAAGTTTAGCGGTCTGTCACGGGCAAAGCACGGTCATCTGACGCGTGTTACGCGTTGGTATCAAGGGAAATAGCGTGTGTTTAGCGGCTTATCGCTGACAAATGGATTTTTCCGCGTACACACACGTGGCTGGACGTGGTTAGCCGTGCTTAGGCAGTGCTTCAGCTGTGGAACAGCCGCCAACGGCCATACCCCGTACAAAGCACGGCCAAACCAAAATTGACCAAAAAATTACCACATACGACCACGTCCACCAGATTTTCATAACTTTTTGTACGTGATTTGGACGTGGAGTACTGTGTGACCGGGGCTTTACATACTTCACAGATGCAGCACGTGTGCCCTCTGTTGTTAGCGCTTAACATCACTGTCACTTTAGCCCGAGCAAGCAGAGGTGGTACAGCACAACAAAGACACGGGTCACAAAAAAAAAAAAAAAAATCAAAACCGCAGAAAAATGAATTCATGAGTTTCAGGTATTAAATTTTCTATTACTCGCATAACAGCAATTGGTTAGTCAGTGATTATGTGTAATATTGTTCCCATTGTAGTCTTTGATGAATTTGATGGATTTTTATTTGCTGATTTTGATACGTGCAAGGAAAGTTAAATATGACCACTTTGAGGAGAGTTCAGCAGTGCAGTCAGAGGAGAGTTGTACCACAATTTCCATTCACACACACATGGGGGTTTAAGCTGCAATATGATTTTAACATTTGTTTCGTATGTGGGAATGTCCCTCAAGAGGTTGTAAATGAGGTCTCCAAAGGTAATATCAGCAAATCCCTGAATCATCGTGTATTTACCTTTAATGATCTTTGCTTTTACGTATGGATGTAAAAAGTGTACACACATTATTGGACATAAATTAATGACTACTCTCTGCTGCAATGGCACCCGAATATTGTTGTACTTTACTAGCCAGAAAGAGGTTTTGCTCTCACAATGTTCATGATTTTTCTTTATTTTCTTACATTACTTGTTTGTAGTCTTTATTCACGTGTCATACAGACAGAGGTTGATGCAAAGCACAAACACTCTGAAAAGGGAAAAAATATGTCTTTGTTATATTACAAAAATATGACTTACTTTAACATTTCTTTCGTAAGCTTCTGAAATAATGGTGCTTTGTCACTTTCTAAGATTCGGCTTGCAGTTCCGATGAGTAGCTTGTTTTACTTTGCTTCATTATGCAAGAGATTACATTGTATTCTATCTTAGACATAGGAAGGTGATTAGTGAATTTGATGAAGTCCCATTCCAAAATAATTTATCATAAAGCAAAACTTCACTGTGAGTGATTCTTATGAGGAATGCATATAATGAGTGTTTGAACTTCATAAATGTCCAGATGTTCCTATATTTGAATGTATGAGGGAAAAAACACAATTCTGTAAGTTCAGACTTATTTCTGACAACTTGTAAGCCCATTTTTTAATTTCATCTTTATCCGTTTACATCATGGCTCAAGTCTCCAACAAAGGGTTATTGACACATGTCTTCCAAAGCTGGCTTAACTCTGCTTCCACTGCGGGATGGTGTCGTGAGCCATTTGACGGTTTTTTTTTTTTTTGATTTTTTTTTTAATTAGGCAATGATCTAAAAATAAACTTTCATTGATATAAGACAACTCTACAGCTTTAGTTCAAGTTGGTACCAAGCACTTGTTATAGAAGGATTAATTAGGAAATATCTTTGAAAACAGAAAAGTGACTCGTCTCCTGCATCTCCCCTACAGCACTTTTTTCAAGCTGTCACAAATCACACTGTTACACTGCAAAGTGTTAGAAAGTGTTGCAAGGAGCTATATGTACTTGATATTCACTACGAGAGAATGTTTCACTCCTATAATTAAAACTCTTTTAAACCAATTACTGGCAATATAACGACACTTTTAGCACATATTTATAAACTTTCACTTCCAACCAGCATACTACAAAGCGCATGCAAAATTGCTAAAGTTGCTCCAATTTTCAGACACAAAAAAGAGATGACTCCTATCTAATTATCCGTAATTTCCAGCAATCGTTCTGTTTATATTCTTCCTGGTCTTTTGAGAGTAATAGAAAGACTTCTCTATAACACACTATATTTTTCATGCTAAATGATGTACTGAGCCACGATCAATTCCTGGTGCATAACAAGTCATGTGCATGTGTAGTACATTACTTTATTTATGCTGTCACAAATCTGTTACACTGCAAAGTTTGAGAAAGTGTTGCAAGGAGCAAGATGTACTAGACATTCACCACCAGAGAGCACTTCACTCCCATACTAAAATTCTTCCAAAAAAAAAAAAAATGTTGGCGGTATAACGACACCTCTACATTGTATTACTTATCGTCGGCTGAGAACCAGAAGGGCGTTATGACAATTATTCGGAGAAATGAATTATTGATATCACGATATGGAAATTGATTTCCTCTTCATCGTGGTGTTAATCTGAGATCATTTTCATTTTTAGGAAAATGTTAACAATCAAAGCGATAAGGATGCAGTTTTAACCGATATTGGGAACAATGCTTGTAAATCTACCCACTTTTGATTAAATAAACTTTTTATTTTGTGAAAATTGATGTTTCCTTTTTATCTATGCTTTATCAAAAGAAAATGTGTAGTTCTGGTTGAGGCTTAACTTCTCTTTTCTAACGTTTTATTTGCGAGATAATGAACATAATTCATGCAAGAGAATGTAATTTCAAGAGGAAATTCCAAGAGGAATTCAACGTTTTGATGAAAATTGGTTTTGAAATAGCTGAGCTACCCAAAATAGATGCATGGATCGCAATAAACGATAAAGGATGGGACCCACCTTTTATTACCGTAACGATTGCTTTGTATTACCCATTTCTTTTATATCTCAGCCATTCCAAAACCGACATCATCAAATGAACTTTGAATTCCTTTTAGAATGGTACCTATTGTAAGAGTACTATACTGAGTGGTATCTTGGCATATCGCAGAAAGTGAAAAGCCCTATCCTCATATCCACCAATACAATACATCCCTTTCAATCTCAGAACGCGATAATGCCCTTCCGCTTTTCAGCTGACGGTATTTGTCACTTTTCACTTACAAAAAAAAAACCGGCATAAATGTATTTAACCAAAAATTACACTCTGTGTGATTTTTTTTTTTTAAAGATAAATGTTGTACTGAACCACAATCAAATTCTAGTCTATAACAAGTCATGTGCATGTACATTCGAGGAGATGCAGGAGAGTTGAGCCACCCCCTCAAACTTGGTTACATAGTGTTCCCAGATGGAGCACGTGTGCCCTCTGTTGGTAATGATTTAGAATATAATTTCATAGGTGCAAGACATCTTTATAGTTGTACTTCTATTTAGTTAGAAACACTTGTTATTTTACTTAGGAAATATTTCCAGAAATAGAAAAAGTGGCTCGTCTCCTGCATCTCCCCTACATGACTTTATTCAAGCTGTCACAAATCACACTGTTACACTGCATATAGTGTTGGAAAGTGTTGCAAGGAGCAAGATGTACTTGACATTCACTACGACAGAGTCTTGCACTCCTATTAGTAAAACTCTTTTAAACCAATTGCTGGTAATATAACGACACTTATAGTACATATTGATAAACTTTCACTTACAACCAGCATACTACAAAGCGCATGCAAAATTGCTAAAGTTGCTCCAATTTCAGACACAAAAAGATGACTCCTATCTAATTATCCGTAATTTCCAGCAATCGTTCTATTTATATTCTTCCTGGTCTTTTGAGAGCAATAGAAAGATTTGTCTATGACACACTGTATTGTTTTATGCTAAATGATGTACTGAACCACAATCAATTCCTTGTGCATAACAAGTCATGCGCATGTGTAGTACATGACATTGTTTATGCTGTCACAAATCTCACTATTACACTGCAAAGTTTGAGAAAGTGTTGCAAGGAGCAAGATGTACTAGACATTCACCACCAATGAGCACTTCACTCCTATTACTAAAATTCTTCAAAAAAGAATTAAAATGTTGCCGGTGTAACGACACCTCTTGTACTTATCGTCGGCTGAGAAGTAGAAAAGCGTTATGACAATTATTCGGAGTAATGAATTATTGATATCACGATATGGAAATTGATCTCCTCTTCATCGTGGTGTTAATCTCAGATCATTTTCATTTCTAGGAAAATGTTAAAAATCAAAACGATAAGGATGCTATTTTACCCGATATTGGAAACAATGCTTGTAAATCTACCCACTTTTGATTAAATACGTTTTTTATTTCGTGAAAATTGATTACTTCCTTTTTATTTATGCTTTAAAAAGATTGTTTTGTTTTGGTTGAGGCTTAACTTCTCTTTTCGAACTTTTTTTATTTACGAGATAATGAACATAATTTATGAAAGAGAATGCAATTCCAAGAGGAAATTCAAAGAAGAATTCAACGTTTTGATGAAAATTGGTTTTGAAATAGCTGAGCTACCCAAAATAGATGGATCGCAATAAAGGATGGGACCCACCTTTTATTACCGTAACGATTGCTTTGTAGTACCCATTTTTTTTTTTTTTTTATATCTCAGCCATTCCAAAACCGACTTTCGTGAAATGAGCTTTGAATTCCTCTTAGAATGGTATCCATTATAAGCATACTATACTCTGTACAATATCATGAGTCTTATCTTGGCATATCGCAGAAAGTGAAAAGCCCTATCCTCATATCCACCAATTCAATACATCCCTTTCAATCTCAGAACGCGATAATGCCCTTCTGCTTTTCAGCTGACGGTATTTGTTACTTTTCACTTACAAAAAAAAAAAAACAACGGCATAAATGTATTTAATTAAAAAATTACACACTGTGTGATTTTTTTTTAAGATAAATGTTGTACTGAACCACAATCAAAGTCTAGTTTATAACAAGTCATGTGCATGTACATTCGAGGAGATGCAGGAGAGTTGGGCCACCCCCTCATACTTGGTTACATGAGTTCACAGATGCAGCACTTGTGCCCTATGTTGGTAATGATTTAGAATATAATTTCATAGGCGCAAGACATCTTTATAGTTGTACTTCAATTTAATAACAAACACTCGTTATAAGCAAAGATTTATTAGAAAAATATTTCCAGAAATAGCAATAAGTGGCTCGTCTCCTGTATCTCCCCTACATGACTTTATTCAAGCTGTCACAACCGGCATATTTCCAAACGCATGCAAAATTGCAAAGTTGCACAAACAAAAAAAGATGACTCCTCTCTAAATTTCTCTAATTTCCACTTCCTGGTCTTTTGTGTGCAATAGAAAGAAGACTTGTCTGAACACATTGTGTGACTTTTAACGGTAAATAATGTACTGAACCACAATCAAATCCTGGTGCTTAACAAGTCAAGTGCATTACAGTACATGGCTCTATTCAAGCTGTCACAAATATCACTTTTACTCTGCAAAGTCTTAGAAAGTGTTGCACTGAACAAAATGTAGTCGACATGCCCCACGAGAGAGCATCTCACTCCTATTACTAAAACTCTTAAAACAAATTGTTAGCAGTATCACTACGCCTCTAGCATATTAATTTTGTAACCTTCCACTCACAACCGACATATTTCCAAACGCATGCAAAATTGCACAAGTTGCTGTAATGTTAAATAAAAAAGTGACTCTTTCTGATTGTCAGATTATTTTTTTTTTTGTAATAGAAAGACCTGTCTATAACACACTCTACAACTTTTTGACAATAAATTGAACCACATCAAATTATGGTGATACTTCAACAAATATTTAAGGATTACTTTATAGTAGAAAACAATACATTTTATGCAATGAATCAATCATCTAGTTTGTACTTATCACACTCTAATTGCTATACACGATGCGTTGTCCATCAGGGCTCTGTATTGGGTCCCTTTGTATTCTTGGTGTACAACACTGACATTTCATCCTCATCTATGTTACTACAATTAGAATCTAAAGAAAAGAAAAATACCGACGAAACTAACATTTGTACCATTTCAGATTTTAAAGTCACTCCTAAAAGGAAATAAAAACCCCTCCCTTATACGAAATTACCGAAACTGTATAAATAATGTTTAAGAGTGATAGATTATCATTCGATTTAAAAAAAGCGACTAGTTATATTCATTTCTATAACGGGGAAAATAATAAAGATATGCAGCATCCCAATATTAGAGTGCATGGTACACAATTAGAACAAAAAGAAGGCAATTCATTTATTGAGAATTTTTTATAGATGACTGTATTTGAAATCGAAGTGTATGTGCATGATATTCCCTTATACGATTTCCTGTAATGTTAGTAGGCCTACACCCCATAATGGATTGAAGTGTTATGTTCCAATAAACATTTTGTTCATGCTTTATGACTCGTTGTTAGTTTCGTACATTTCATATTGCTACATTGGGTAACTACAAAAAGGTATAACATATAATTTCTACAAAAGAATGTCATACGTATTATACATTAACCTAGGTTTTAAGGAGCATTCAGATCCCTTATTCGCAGAATTAAAAACTCTCAAAGTAAAAGACTTTTTTTTACAAGATTCACACAATGTCTCTTTTATCGTCACCATCTGTTTGTTTTCTCATGATCTTGTTTAAACGTAGCCTTTTGTCAAGGCCCTCTCGCTGTACAGCGGGCGAGAGAAGCAAGCCCAGCCGAGCGCGACAGCGCGAGTAGGGCCATTTGAGATCTGCTTCACACATCATTATTCACATTATTCATGACACATGAACCCTACTGGATACTTAGTATTCATATCAATGTCGACCATATGGAATGGTGCGCATCGGCTCCCCACATCCTCCGTCTAGCGTTGTCTGACCTGTTCGCACTATCATTACGGACCACCTGTGGAGGCCTGTGGAGTGCATGCGCTGTATGCAAATTGGGCTCGAGCAGACAGACACGCTGATTGGTCGACTTTTGCTCCCGAAATCGGGAGCAATTTATAATATGTTTCTCAAATGTATACTGACTGACGATGATTTTTGATTGTACATTATGCAGAGATATATCGGATCATCTCCTTATTAATATTCCTGTCACAGAAAATGCACTCTTTTTAACATAATATGTGACCAAGCTGTATATGCTGTAAATCGAATGCGTGAAAACGAAATCAATGCTAACATTGACTGATTTAGCTTTGGTCTAGCGCAGAAGCAATGTTACTTAGATGTTAATCAAGAAAAAGGCACTAACATGGAATAGAAAATCTGAAGTTTGTACATCAACGTACTGACGGATGCGGTCACTGTGTTAAAATACAGTTGAGCTAATTGCTCATAGACTGAAGGAGTTAGCTAAATCCACAGTATTTTTTGCATGATTCTAATTCAAAATGTGAAACTGCCATGGCAACCCACAGGTCACCAATGATGAAAGATGAATTTTGCACTTGTTATACCTAATTTATAACGGTCACATGTACCAAATTTTCAGATAAATACTCAGAGACTGAATTTGTTAGTTGAATCCATAGTGCTTTTGTATATTTGTCATTCAAAATGTGCTGTTGTTTTGGGAAAGCAATGGGCAACAATAATGAAAGATGAATTTGCACTTGTACGTAATGTAGCGGTCGCATGTGTCAATTTTCAAGCCAAATGCCCAAAGACTGAAGGAGTTATCTAAATCACCAACATTTTCGAGTGATTTTCACGCATGGGTCAACAATTTTAAAAGTTGCATTTTGCACTTTTTTTGCACAATTTCATGCCAAATGCTCAATCACTGACAGAGTTAGCTGAATTTACAATTTTTTTTCTACGTATCAAAGCAGTCACATGTGCCAAGTAACACGCAAAGTGGAAGGTAGCTGAAACAATAGTATTTTTGTATGATTTTCATTCAAAATGTGCTGTTGCCGTGACAACGCATTGTTCACTAATGATGATAGAGAAAGTTTGGGCATCTATGTACTATACAAGTTACATGTGCGTCAAATTCCAATCTAAATACTTAAAGACTGAGGAAGTTAGTTGAATCCACAGTATTTCTATATGATTTTCCTTAAAAATGTGCTATTGTCATGGCAACACATTTCTGTATCAACAGTGAAAGATGTAGTTTGCACAGCTAGGTACTGTACCGGTTACTTGCGCCAGATTTCAAGCCAAATGCTATAAAAAACACACAAAAAACACAGAAAAAACAAAAGGAGTTAGGTCAATCAGATAATTCTGTATGATTTGGATGAAAACTGCTGTTGCTATGGCAACTGATTTCTTAACACTCATGATAAAGGATGTCTTGCATATCTACATATTACATTGATCGTATATGCCAAATTTCAGCTCAATCGCGTTAAAAAGAAGAATGTAGTTTAAAACAAAACGTCTTGTAAGAATTTCATGAAAATTTGCCGTTGCCATGGCAACATATATTACACCATCCTAACACACACACACACTAAAAAAAAAATGGTTTTGCAAATCTACCTATGATAATATTCATGCATGCCAAAATTTGGGATCAATTGCTCAAAAACTGAGAGCTAGGTTAATCCACATATTTTAGTAGGATTAATATAAAAACTGTTGTTGCCATTGCAACGGAATTTCTAACGCTTACGAAAAAGGTGTCTTGCACAACTACACATTACATTCATCGCATGTGCCAAACTTCAGCTGAATCGCTTGTAAACTGAAAGAGTAGCTCCGATCCACAACATTTTGTGTTATGTACACCAATTTGCCGGTGCCATGGCAATGCATTATGGGATACTGACAAAAAAAAAAAGGTGTCTTTCAAATCTACCTATAATTATGATATTGGTCACCCATGCCAAATTTTAGCACAATTGCTCAAAAAATGAGAGTGTAGTTCGAGCCAAAACATTTTGCATGATTTTTATGATCCAAAAAAAAAAAATGTCATGACCATGGTAACTCCATACAGACGAAAATGTGTCTTGCACCTCTACCTGTTATAGCGGTTGCACTGTACATAACAATTCAGACGTCGATTACTCAAAAAAAAAAGAAAAAAAAAAAAAAAGGAGAGAGTAGTTCCAGCCACAAGTTTTGTAACTGACCGACCGACCGACCATCCGACCGCTCGACCGCGCAGCTGCCCGGCCGCCCGGCCACCCGGCCTCAGAGTGATTCCTATACCCCCATACACACTTTGTGTGGGTTGGGGTATAAATATACCAAGAACTTAATGCTGCAGTCCTTCCAAAACTTCTTTGATGATAATACAAACATCAACTGCACGACACTCAACAGATTTCCACTCACACAACCTAAAAGCTCTCACATCGTGCAGGTCAGGCAGGAATCACGGACCAATCATATGGAATGCCTTGATACCCGACTCTCTGAAAACAAAAACATCGTTGTTTCCTATGAAAAGGATTTACCTGAATTACCTATGATGACGCCCAGTAAGTTGAATACTTTTATAGAGGCCCATTTAAAGGATTCAAACCTGAGCCTGAGGAGTTCCATGTGGTGTATTTATCAACTGCCTTACTCCTCCGTGTCCTTACACAAAGGGACACGTAAATTTAGTGTACACAGAGGGGACAAGTGATGAAATCTTTCATATTATACCTCCATACCTGTGTTTTAATAACTGTTTTCATCACTGCTTTCCTTTAAAGCTACCGTAAGAAATGCATTGTAATGAGATGCACTACGTAAACTACAACTTTATAATTTACATAACTATGTACATAGATTCTGGTCTCATCAATTTAATTGCATTCTCGTATACATTGATATTGGTATTGATGGAGAATGATAAACTACATGGCCTAGAACAATAAAATGCACATACTGCACACACAAAACACTACCTTACATTTTCCTTCATCATTGCACAAATCTATACGTTGCGTTTTAAACAAGTCTAAGCTTAAAGCCCAGTCAAGTCATGATTATGCTGATGGTTTCCTTCTTAATGCTTGTAGAATCAAATAAACTGCGTTTTATGGTTGAGACACCGAAAATGTTCTAGAATAAATGTGCTGCAGTATATTACATGAGAATGCATCTTTTTTTTTCTACCTGGTTAATTTTGTTTTATTTTGTTTAACTCTATACAGCAATGTGCTTTCATTTTGTTATGACTTGAAAAAACTGGAATAAATGCAAACAAATACCAGAGATAAGTCGACTAATAACATCCGAACTATCTAATCGTCTCATATCAGCAATCGGGGAGTAAATGACAGTGAAAACTCACATTTCATACAATCCCATATAAAATGTGCAGAGATGGAGGATGGCGATACATGTAGTATACTATACGATCATGTCAAAATGAAGGTATTATAAAATCATTATCATATCTTTACACATAAAGTTATTTTGCCTTATTCACAACTTTGAATAGGAATTTTTTTTTTATTCTTTATGTTGATTTTGCGCATTGACATGACGATAATGTTGAATTACATAGGATCATCATAAGCGATGGTCATTCTGTGCAAAGTAAGGGCCCAATTACCTCCGAGTTCATCCAGTGTTATGGGATGCAGCACGGAAGTCGCATCGTCCGAAGCGTAGTCTCTGGTGACCACCACACCGTCCCCCCGCAGCCAGTACACTGTGTCGTTGAATATGCTCACATCCCTCAGGTTTCTGTTACTGGCTGCACTTTGTATGTCGACTCCTGGTATCTTAGTCTGCCCTGAGCTCCCTAGAGGCAGGTTAGTGTAGTAGGCTTTGTCTGTTCCCCGTCGGCTACAATAGAGCAGTCTGCCAGCTGTGAGACGAAAAAAAAAAAAATTTGCTAGAATAGGAATATTCATTCGTAGGCATTTAGAGATAATGGTCACAATGTAAACAGAGAATGAACGTGCCGATGATTTTCGGTATGTTCAGAAACAATGTGGGCATGATTTGTCAACACAATGTGAAATGTTGAACGACTGTCTTCATTTCAACCTCTATAGTAACAGAAAACTCAACAATAGCATTCTATTGTGCGTTATGTATCCTTCTTTCTGATGAGAGATAGGCCCTACACGATATATGTGTATGACAGTTTGATTTACCGTTTTTATTCAACTCTATTGACATTTATTGTCGATTATCAAGCATTATCAATTTTCAGTTGGATTAACCATTATACTAACATTCAGATCGCGAAATGATACAATTTTGAAATACCTCATGTGAAACACCTCTTTCTAAGCATTGGGAAGAGATTCAGCTAATTTGTTTTAGTTTGTCATTATTTCTTTGTTTCTTTAGGGCTGAGTTTCAACCATTACTTATGTAGGTATTTGGTGTCTAAGCTTGGATCTGGGAATTGATAAACAATGTTCCATCTTGATCTCGTCTTGCAAATTTGACACAATGCAATACCGTATTCTGCAGTTGATAATTTCTGTTGTGTTACGCCTACATGACAAATCAAATTTCAAAATGACATGTACATTAAAACAATTAAAAAAAAAAGATTTGTCAAAAAAGCATTCTATGGGTTAGCAGATTATGTTATAATCTTTATGCTTACGTGCAATGACTGCTTGTTTTATTATTGCTTCTTCCTTTTAAATAGAAAGGGTCCTTCCTTTATCCTTTGTTTGGTAGGGTCGTTTAATTAGTTTGTGCCATCTTGTCAATAACACGGTATACAATGACACAACGAGAACACCACGATGAAAAGGAAGGAATGCAGGGGGGGGTAAACTGTACTACCAACGCAACCACGAACGCTACGCTTGACCCCCGCCCCCAGTCAAACACACACAAACACGCAGACACACACACATAGTTTAGCGATATCAGTTTATGAATGATACATGGCAATACTGTTGCAAATAAGTGAGACAATGGGCGATTTCAAGTTAGTTCATACTGTTGGAAGGCTCTCTTGTTATCTTTCCCATAAGAGCACACAATACTATTATGCGCCCGCATTAACCTCTAAAAGTGAACGTATGGCATATCAGAAATTATTACATTATTCTGTTACATCTTGATTTATGTAAAGATAAGGCATACTTCACTACAGACTGGGAGTAGGGGAGGCCGGGTTCAGATGTTACACGGGTGAATTGTTGTTACACGATCATTCTCTCAAAATGTAAACAAGAGACGGCGTTTGAAGCTATATCACATCAAGACATACATTGTATAGGCACCGATCTCTGTCACGCCTTAATCATGCCTGAATACCCTATGGAGAAGTTGAATAGGTGAAAAACAAACCACTTCTCCCGTGTCTGTGTAATTGTAAGTGAATCGATATTCTCTTATTTTATCAAAACCATTCATCTCCAGTTAATGATGGGCATGTGAGTGAAAGGAGTGTATCTTGCACTGGCGCGGCGTTATTCCGTACCGTGGATTGTGGTGGATGATCGGCGATAGCCACCATCACATAAAATAACGATTACCAGCCCATAAACGAACCGGCATAACCTGGGGGGGGGGCTGTCCCCCCACTTTTCTTTTTTTTTTTAATAGAAGATGCATGTTCGCATACAATGTTTGCATCCCCACTTTTGCATGAAATACAAGGTGGGAGGGAAGTTGTAGCAAAAAATGTGAAGACCTTTTTTTCCTTGTTTTTGTTTTGCTTTTGCTTGTCAACCGACTTTCAGCAGAAAATCGCACCTAAAAAATATAGACTTTTTTGTTTTTGTTTCTCTTTTCTCTTTTTCTTTTTGCTTGACAGACGATTTTGACATCCCCCCTTTCAAAAACGTAGGAGCTATAGCGTCGCCCTACAATAATGAAATCAAAATGAAATCAACAAAATGGTAATATGGCATGTATGGATACCCATTTCCTTGTATGTAATAATGCAGTAGATATTTTTATTATAGCTATCGCCTCTCTCAATTTCTTGATCAAAGTCAATGAAAGCAAAATAGGTGCGTCGTTCCATTCTAACGATGGGAGATGGAACAAAACATGGAAGATATGTGCGAGAGAGCGGATCCGAGCGGATGATATCAACTGAACATTTTTTTTTAATCAAAGCAGCAAAGAAAATTTTCCTCATTTCGGAAATTATTGAGGGACAAAATGACATGTTTGCCTCCCTATGCCTACTATTTTTGGGAGCGAGCGCTTGAGAAAATGTAAAGGCCTACATATCGTGAAGACAGAATACTGTGAAGCTCTGTTTTACAATAGCTCTCTAAAGGCGGGGGCAGGAACGTCATGCAACCTGCCGAAATTAATACAATTACATTTCTGCTTCTTCCATTCTTTTCCCCCAATTTCAGGGGTGAGAGATGATTTTACAGGCCACCCTCTCTTCCATTTCGGGGGGGGGGGGGTGGGGTGGATACATACACCCATCCTCGTTTCCCCCCCCCCCCCTGCCCCCCCCCCCCCCCCGGATTTACGCCCATGGTGTCTTGGGCGTTTTTTGTTTTTTGTTGTTTTTTTTTTTTTTGGGGGGGGGGGTAGCAACGTGTGATGTTTGAGTGTTCATTGGCACACTAACGTTATCATTAACTTATAAATTTAATTTCTCAAAATACATGCCAGGTCAAGTTGTTATCAATGTAACAACTCGTCCCCTCTGTTGAACATTATTGACGTGTACCAACTTACCCCAATTAATTATTTTTGTTTAGCTATGTTCTGCTACATACAGAAAGTTCCATTTCTAATGCCATGTGGTTTTTCTTACGTTATGTTCATGTGCAGACATCAAGTGATCAAGCATATTCAGATGCTAGAAGATACACTGTTTATAATCAATCAAATCAATGTCTTGCATTTCGCATTTAGGTAAGCGAAAAACTGTTATACAGAGTGTCCCAGAAAAAAACAACAACAACAATAAACTGAAACCTAGTTTCACTGCAATTCCTTGAAATCATAATCATATATTTGCCTTATGATATTTGCATGAATATATATATATATATATACTTCTCCTCTTTTATTTGATGCATAACTGAGTTACAACAATTACAGTAGTGCTGCCAAATTTTGCTTTGCACAATTTCATATGAAATCTTATGCGTTCAAAAATGTTCTACGCCTATTCGAGAAAACTTAATATGAAAATATGCTTCAATTTTACCCAGATAGATGGATAGTTAAGAAAGAGCCATTTAGCTTTCCCGACGCCTGCCCGACTCGGCAGATGGCCTTCATGTCTCAATGAATTCACAAAAACATGAAGGGCTCGGAAAAGGCTTTTTCGGTCAGTTACTCCCCCCCCCCCCCCGCCCAATAAATAAATAAATAAATAGATAAATAGATAAATGAATAAATAAGTAGATAAATAGATAAATAAATAAATAAATAAATAAATAAATAAATAAATAAATAAATAAATAAATAAATGAATGAATACATAAATAAATAAAACATAGATATCCGCTGAGGAACACCCTTTCATCTGTAGTTATAGCTGCATGGTCGGGCGAGCTCATGATCATGTGCTTATGTCAACAACCCTATCCAAACCAAATCGTCTGCAAGGGCGGATCCAGGAATTCTGTAAGGAAGTGGCACGCCTTTACAAAATTAAAGGGGGGGTACGCACCCCTCCTCCAATTTATTTCTTTTGTTTTTAAGAAAATAAAGGAGGCCCGCCCGGTGCATCCCCGCCTGGATTCGCCACTGGTTTGTAATATTCCTACTCACCGCCCCCCCCCCCCCAAAAAAAAAAAAGAAAAAAAAAAGAGGACCCAGTACTTGTACTTTTGTTAAAAATGCAAGTTCAGTTATGAAAAAAGTGATGTACCCTCTCTTTCTAGTTCACCTCCCCTTCCAAAACTTCAAAACCCTGTCAGTTATGCAGGATGAACCACCCTTGAGAGAAAATTTAGCGAGGAATTAAAACAGTGAGATAAGCTTGAGGTGCAAAATTATCAAAATGTGTACCGTACCATTGTTGGAACGTTGATTTCCCTGAGACATCGGACTCCACACAGCATGAGAATATTCACGACATTAGTCTTCATTTATTGGTTATACGTCTTTTATAGTGTATAGCCGAATGCTTGTTTTTGATTAACCGTAGAATCGGTAGGAATGAAGCATGTTTTCAGGCAACTTTTTTTTTTCTCGAGCATTACATACATTTATAGGCCTATTTGACGCATAACGTCTCATATGAAAGAAAAAATATGGATGTTTTGGTTATGCACTTTCTTTTCCGAAAACATAACGGCAAAAAATAAAAGAGAAATCACTCATCAACTTAAGTCATCATTTGCGTGTTAAACTGAAAATTTGGTAGCACGAATGTCGATTATTCTAGTTCTGTCTTGTATGAATTATTAACATTGAATTGTACATCAAATGAAAGAAGAGAAGCTTACGTTTCCATTCATGTGCATCTCATGCGTAAAATGTATGATTTCGATCCTTAAAGCACAAGCTCAACTTGATAGACATGTGGTTTGAGTGAAGGCAACAATATTAGTATATAGAATTAGTAGAATTTTTAAAGTATCTGCATGCGCAGTCACTACTGGATGAGAAGACTACTATATACAGTGTATGATGTCACATGCGTACAACGATATAAGGAAAATAAAAAGAAAATTTCACAAAACTTTACTTTTTGAATAAAGTGCACATTTCTTCGAATTGTCACTGATGCACGTTATTAGTAATATTATTCCCCCTACCTTCTGAAAGAGAGAAGTCGAGTGTTCTTTTGTTATGCGAGAAAAGTGAAAATAATTATGTTGAATTTTCGTTATTCTTTCTTTATATCGTTGTACACATGTGACATCACAAGCTATAGTAATCTTCTCATCTAGCCATGACTGAGCAGAAACTTCAAAAATTCATAACTTTTGAACGGATTGTCCAATTTTCCTCAAACTCTCACTGAAGTGTTCTACTAATATAGTTGCTTTCACTCAACCCACATGTCTATGAAGGTGAACTTGTCCTTTGAAAAAGCTGCAAGGAAACGTGGTATCCTTTTCTCTTTGTTTTTCTGGGACACGCTGCATTGCATGATTTACATACTGCCCGGTAAGGAAAACCGCTGTGTCTGATATTTTTCTTAAGTCACATTTTTTTTTTTTTTTTTTGCATTAAAGCATCCTGTGAAGAATGCTTTTTGTTTGTTTTTTTGTTTTTTCACGCGGTAAATTCAAAGACAATGTAGAAAACCCGTGTTTTGTTTTTTCATGCCTCCGCCACGAAGTGTCACCGGAGGCATTTTGTTTTCGGGTTGTCCGTCCGTCCGTAATCAAATTTGTTTACAGTGTGACTAAAAGAAAAAAGAAAAATGTTTGAGGCATCCCAATGAAACTTGGCTTGTATATTTATATGAGTGGGCTAAGTTGTCAGAAATTATTATATTATTGAGTAACATCTTGATTTATGTAAAGATAAGGCATACTTCAATACAGACTGGGAGTAGGGGAGACCGGGTTTAGTTATTAAACGGGTATGTTGTTACATGATTTTTTTTTTCAAAATCTAAACAAGAGACGGCGCTTTATAAAGATATATCACATCAAGACATATAAGAACCGATCCCTGCTTGGGGAATTTAATCATGCCTGGACACCCTATGAAAAAGTTAGCTGAAACACAAAGCACTTCTGATGCCCTGTCTGTGTAAAATTGTAAAATGATCGACATTCTTTTATTCTATCAAAACCATTTATCTCCAGTTAATGATGGGCATGTGAGTGAAAGGAGTGTGTCTTGGTCGTCTTTTCGTAAGGGTAGCAAAGTCTGATGTTTGATTGTTTATTGGCACACTAAAGTTATCATTAAATAAGTTCAAGTTCTCAAAATACGTACCGGGTCAAGTTGTTTATACACTCTTAACAACTTTCCCCATCTGTTGAACATTATTGACGTGTAACAACTTGCCCGAAAGAATTATCTTCTGTTTAGCTATGTTCTGCTATGTACAGAAAGTCTAATTTCTAATGCCATTTGGTTTTTCTAACGTTATGCTTATGTGCAGACATCAAGTGATCAAAGCATATTTAGATGCTAAAAGATACACTCTTCAATCTATCAAATCAATGTCTTGCATTAGTTGGGCATTTAGCAACGAGAAAAAAAAAACTGTTATACAGAGTGTCCCAGAAAACCGAGTTTCACTGCAATTCCTGGCGATCATAATCGTATTATATTTGCCTTATGATATGTGTATGAATAGAGATATACACTTCTCTTCTTTTATTTGATGCACAAATCATTTTTCATAATTAATGCATGATTGCGTTACAACAATAGACAGTAGTGCTACCATATTTTCATTTGCAAGCATAAATGGAGATTTGAGTGAGTTTTTCAGGCCTTTTCGACAATCTTCCCCCCCCCCAAAAAAAAAAAAAACACAAACAAACAAACAAACACGAAATCAGAGTCTAAAAATACATTTTCCCCTTTCATATGACATCTTATGCGTAAAAATGATCTATGCCTGTTCGAGAAAACTTAGTTGTAATTTGAAAATATGCTTCAATTTTACCCGGATATATGGATAGTAAAGAAAGAGCCATTTAGCTCTCCCGTCACCTGCCCGACTTGGCAGATAACAATGGCCTTCATGTTTCCCTCTCATTCTGCTTCACCACCCCCCCCCCCTTCAAAAACTTAAAAACTTCAGTGATAAAGGATGAACCACAATTGAGGGGAAATTTTAGCAAGGAATTAAAACTGTGAGATAAGTTTTAGGTACAAAATCATCAAGATGTGTACCGTACCATTGTTGTAACGTTGATTTCCCATAGACATCGGACTCCATGCAGCCTGAGAATATTCATGACATTAGTCTTCAGTTATTGGTTATACGTCTCATAGCTTATTCTAAATAAATGACAACAAGGAGTTTTCCATACATCATTCTCTGTAAATACCCCCAACATTGTTCACCTGTTGTTTTGTGTGAATTCATCTTTTATTGCGCAGATGAACCCATTGTTTAGTGCTAAATCGGGAAGAACTGAATGCTTCTTCTTTTTTTCTTTTTTCTTTTTCGATTATCCGTATACCCAGAATCCGTAGGAATGAAGCGTCTTTTCATGCAACTTTTTCTCGAGCATGCGATATTCATATTTGACGCATGAGGTCTCATATGGAAGAAGAAAATATGGATGTTTGGGTTATTAACTTTGATTTTCGAAAACATAACGGCAAAAGTCAAAAAGATCACTCAACAACTTTAAAGTCGCCATTTGCGCGTAAAACTGAAAATCTGGTAGCACAACTGTCCATTGTTCTAATTCTGTCTTGTATAGATTATGAACATTGAATCGTACATCAAATGAAAGAAGAGAAGCTTACGTTTCCATTTACGTGCATCTCAAAAGGAAAATGTATGATTTCCATCGTTAAAAGCAGCAAGGAAACGTGGTTTCGTTTTCGTTTCTTTCTTCTTTTTTTCTGGGACACGCTGCATTGCATGATTTACATACTGCCCGCTAAGGAAAACCGCAGTATCTGATATTTTTTTTTTTTTTTGGGGGGGGGGTGATATAGTCACTTCTTTTCTTTTCTTTTTCTTTTTTTGCCCTGTGAACAATGTTGTCTTTTTCACGTGATAAATTCAGTGCCATTAAACAAAAGAAAGACAACGTAGCGAACAAGATTGTTTTTCTTTTTTTTTATGCCTCCGCCACGAAGTGTCGCCGGAGACATTATGTTTTCGGGTTGTCCGTCCGTCCTTCCGTCTCGTAATCAAATTTGTTGACAGCGAAACTAAAAAACAAAAACAAAACTGTTTGAGATATCCTAATGAATTTGGCATGTGTACGTATGAGTGAGCTAAGTTGTGCCTATCAACTTTTTGGTGCACATGCTCAAGGTCAAAGGTGAAAAGGTCAATGCCAAATGCTCAACATTTCACTATTTTGATATCTATAAATATTCAGGCTGGATCCACGGCTTAAAATTATAGTGATCATGGGATGATGAATGAAAATGTTTTTAAATTCATGACAAATCACAATGAACAAGGATGGTTGCATAGCACCTTCACTTACGAATGGAGGTATCGATTAAGTGCTAAGGAAGCAGAGCAACAGTAGATAACATGCATAAATTCAACATAGGTGAACAAGTGGTAATGTGAATATTGGCACATTCCTGAAATATACAGTACGAATGTTTTGAGGGGTTTCAGAGCATTGTTTTGTCTGATCAAATACCACAATAAATTCTACAAATCTATATAAATGTCACTATCGAATTCATTGTACGTTGTGAAATTACAAAAATCGCTTGGAGTGCCCCTGAAATTTTGATGCGTGACTGCACTAGAGATGACTTAAAACATTACATTGTACATCCTATACTCACAAGTTGTGTCGACGGACAAACCGGAGATGTTCTTCTTACCAGGTGTGCTCAGAGGAGTACAATCAGCTCCGTCTTGAAGGCTTTTACACTTTATTCCTTCTTTATTCAATCTCGTCCAGTACACAGACCTGGAGCAAAGAAAAAAAAAACCGACACAAATTCTTCCACATGGTCATCGTGTTTTACTGATGAATTACGTTTCCACCATCAGACAGGGTTGGTTTCAGTGCCGAATATGAAAACATACGCTAGAAAGAAAGACAAAAAAAGGAGATATCTTTAGCTTATCAAAGACACATTGTTTGATCATGATTATTACTTCAACTGCTCCTGCTCCTTTGAATAATATTCCTGATAAGGGCGCTCTGTTTGCTTGTTTGTTCCTTTTTAAAACGGCCTCTGCCGCCAAATATATAGGGAGTTTAAGGAAAACAACGGAGCAATAACCGGAAAATGGGAAATTTGAAAACAATGCATAGTGCTGACAAAGTTTACACAAAGCCTCCTTTGGTACACGGGAATGTGTGTATCTATGTACGTATACATGTAAAATATAATATATGAAACTCATGATACTTGATTATGGAAACAAAATGTGTGTACTTCTTTAAACATGTCTGCATACAAGCTAAAAAGTCAATTTAGAGCAAACCAATATGTTGCCGTCATTGTGAGTGTGTGATGGTGTGTGTGTGTGTGTGTGTGTGTGTGTGTGTGTTTGCGTGTGTGCGTGTCTGGGTGTGTGTTTATGTACATGTAGTGGGTAGATAGGTAGTGTTTGTACTCGAGCATTATCGATGCAATGTAGCATACATGATTTGATTGAACAATGGATACCACAGATACTTTCTATACGTTTTTCTTGTTCTTGTGTAATGGCAGCCTTTGTCTGCGGTATAACTTGCACATTCCACCATTTTGCTTTTGATAGTCACACAGTAGGCACACTCACAGACGGCATTCCGGAAGACCAAACACAGCCTTAGGTTAAGCAAGTGCAGAAAAAAAAAGTGTCGCTTTTCTGAATTAGTCTCTCGGCTTTTTGCAGCTTATGTGAAAAGCTTTTCAGAAATAACCTTGGGGAAATTTATATCAGTGATACCACTATGGAAAATCTGTCAGACGTGCATTGTGACGGGTCAGATTTGTAATGATACACATTACATTATGTAATGAACTAATAAAGGAACTAAACGTGTGTGTGTGTGTGGGGGGGGGGGGGGGGGGGCTAACCGATTCCTTTAGGCTACGGTCACAACCACCAAAATCAGCCTGGTCGGCGAGTTTTTAGCCAATTTCGGTCAGACACCGACCGGTGACCCACCGGTAACCGACCAGACACCACTGATTTTTAGGGCATCGTTAGGTCGCCGCCGAAGTTTTAACGTGGAGTTAAAATTTCAGCGGCGACTGACCAGTTTTCACTCGCTGCCCAAAATACGCTCGGTGTCCGAGCGGCAACCACCCAGGCACCGACCTAATCGAGCGGTCGCTGTCGAGCGATTTAGGGAACAAAAACAGTAAAAATAAAAATGACAAAAGCACAAAAGAAAACCAAGGGACTAGATCGAATGGTCGCCGTCGAGCGATTTTACTAAGGGAAAAAAATGTTAAAGATAAAAATGACAAGAGCACAGAAGAAAACCAAGGGACTAGATGGGGAAAAGGAGACAGGGCAATCTGGAAGAGGCGGGGGGGGGGGGTGGAGGCAAGGAAATTGCCCCACCAACTTCTCCCCTTGAAAGAAGAAACATGTAGCTACAGCTTCTATCTGACATCCTCAGCAGGTAGCCCATCCAGAAGAGGACTCGGCTAGCAGCATTGTGGACATGCTGGAAGACAGGGACAACCACTTTGGGGCGAAAGAGATGAAAGCTTAAAGTTTGGGGTTATAGGCTTAGTAATATAATGGTTTGGTTATCTTATTATTCATTTAGGCCTATTGAATGAAGAAGTAATATATGAAAAGAGATGGGGAGAATGAAAATATGAAATTAAGTAGGAATAGAAAAAGATAATAAAATATAAAGACAAACAAAGATATTTTGGAACATTATAATCTAGAAGTGATAACAGATCCTTCTTTTTTCACCCTGGGTTTTCCTCTCTTTTATTTGATTTCCTAATTTCCAGTTTTCTGTGGTTTCACATACATGACATAGCTGAGGTTGCTAATTCGTAATGAAATTCTTAGATCTTTTACTTCGAGTTTTATCTTTATGAATTAATTAATGATTAAGATTCTATAGCGCAACAACAAATCGATATTCCCTAATTGCTTTACAATATCTCTTAACATCTCACAATATTATCACCAAAGCATATGTGGCGAATGACATTCAAAATAGCAAAAAAAAAAATAATAAATATCTTCTCACAGCACACAACATAAACTCTATGCATTGAGTAAATGTAACATACAAAAAAAAAATTACTGTACAAATAAATCTTTATTGCGAATTAAATTCTATTTTGAGAAGAATAAGTTAGAAGGAAAGTTATTTGTTAACTTGCATACATAATCTTATGTATTTATGTCTTCAAAAAGTACTGGGCTTGTAAGCCTTGCTGTCATGGTCGTTGAAGTAAAATTAGGAGCATCATAGGCCTCGTTGCCCTTTCATATGGAAAGCAAAAGCGTTCGATGGCAAAATCACATTGGTACATGTATGCTCTCTTTAAAAAAATAAAGTGAAAATGTTCATTCTTGAAGGAGTGAATAACAGAAAAGAGTTAGTTCAGAGTGAAATTGGAGTGAATTTTGAGTGAAAATGTTCATTTTCACTTATTTTGGAGTGACCTCAGCGATCACTCCATTTTCACGCCAAATTCACGCCAATTTCACTCACAACTCACTCTTTTATGTTATTCACTCTTTCACTCGATTTTTTTTAGAGAGTATAACCAGGTAGCTCGTGAGAAATTACCAGCAGAGTACCCCTACGGGACACCGGTAGATGACCCATCGATCACCCGTCGGTCGCCGAGCGATTTCGTAAAAATCGGCCCGTGGCCGGTGGGAGATCGTCCAGTTGGCGATAGGGAATTGCTCGGTGACTGCTCAGTCTCTGCGCGGAGAAGAACCCCATATTTCGCAAAATTTTTGCCTAAAATCGACCGTTGGAGATCGACAAGGCATCGCTCGGGCATTGCTGGGGGTATTACAGCCTACTCGACATTTCCAAAAAGCTGCTGGGCGGTGCGAAAATTTCAGCGGCGACCGAGCAGGCTACAAATCGGTCGGTCACCGCTCTGAGTTGTGACCGTGTCTTCATAAACTTTCATGTTCAGAACATCCCAATAGATGTCGAATTTTCAACATTAGTTTGGAAATATTGGCCAATGAGTCAGAACATCTGATTTGTATCCTTACTAACGTATACCATTTCAATTAAAATGAACTTATACAGATCGAACCCGGCCAAGGAGAACTGATCATTTTCCTTCAAGTCCTGACAAATTGTGATAGTTTATCCACTGTTATCCATCTTATATTTTATGAAGTGTTTTGTATTTCTTAAATTAGAGGTTGTTACTGCGCGTATAATAATGTATGTAATGTCAGGTCTCTGCCTTCTTTGAATGAATTAGCCTACTGGCAGACTTGTCTCCCCATTTTTTATTTTTCTTACTTATGGTTAAAGAGTGTGTGTTAGAAAGAGAGAGAGAAAGAGGGAGAAATATCACCATAATACACATAATATTTTCCCCTTTTAGCATGAGAGAGAAAGAGAAAGAAAGACAGATAGGAGTCAGGAGAGTACTGTTCCATATAATGTCGATCTATGAAAACTTTTTAACCCTTTTAAGGTAGTGAAAGGTATTTATACCCGCTGTAAAGTACAAAAGCAAGGGCGTTCCCGCCAGGGAGTGCCACTACATTCGTCTCCTCCCCGTCTGGATCAATTGACATCTGAGTGAGCTTGTTCCAGTACATCATGTAAAGCGTCCTTGGTGACTGAGTTATAGCGATTGCACGTACTCCGCCTGGAAATGAAATGAAGTGATCAACAAACAGTAACACTTGATTTGATCTTTATTTGATTAAACCATGGAGCTACAGCTCCATGATTAAATTATTGTTACCGTAAATTATTGTTACCGTTAATACGGTCATGCTGATGGATTTTACTGCAATCATCATAATTGTTTCTATTGTGTTAGACATTTCAGATCTTTGATTATTTTCTGCATTGAACATATCGCAAATAAGATACAGTCGCTTTTCCGTTAATCGAAGGCAATAAGACGCATAAAACCAAACACATTATGTGTATTATTCTGATAATAGAACGAAAAGAAACGTCGATTTCAGCTATTCAAGAGAGGTAAAGACAGTGGTTTGACTGATTTATGTTAGTTGGATTGGAACGTAGAAGGCTTTAAAGTCATAACCAAGTGGCTTGAATAGGGAAATCAGGCTATCCATTATCATGACGTTGAGATGTTTTAATAACAATACATTAATTGTTTTTGGTATGGGAGTGCAGCTGCGAGTGTGTATGTTCAGCAAGTGCATGATGTGAAACTTTGATAGATTTGCGGAGGGAGACCTTAAATCAAATGTTTGAAACATTTTGTGATTGAGACAATCGAGTATCGACTTTATCGTAATAATTCTATATGTGGTATATTTTTTGTGATGGCTTTTATATTGTGATGTGCATGATTACCATTAGATTTTGTCTGGCCAAGGAGTTTTATATAATGTATTGTCCGTGATGTCGGATAGATCCATGGGCGAGGAGTAGCTTCCGATTGTTTAAACAGTAGCTGTTAAAGGGCAGTCGTCACGAACATGACGGAGACGTGTAGGGTGTATCAGAGTGTATCCCAGGGATGAATATATCTTGAAAGAAAGGTAGCAATTTGTTATGTTTTGCTTGAATATGAAATTACCAGACTTGTTTGGTAATAGGAAGGTCGTGTGCTCCGATGGTCTTTAAGTTGTTTGAACAAAAGGTTGGAATGACATTGATAGAATCTTGACGAATTCATTTTTTTTTTTTGTATCTAAGAACAGAAATAATTTTAAAATTAGAGACGTTACATTATTATTTTTCTCTTTTTTTTGGGGGGGGGGGTGGGGGATTGGAGGGTGTGATACAAGATGTCACTGAGTTGGTCGATAAAACGAGAAAATTGAATTGATGGAATAAATATTAGAACAGAGGAACTTATTGAAAAACAGTGATTTTTAAAATAGTATATGCTCTTCACGAGAACTGAAAAATGGCAAAGGAAAGAAAGAGAGAACAAACAATGACCAACAAAGAAAGTGGTACCAGTTATCAAAATGATAGACTATCCATTATCGCGTAAGCGAACATACAAAAAAAAATCGATGCAGCTAACATGCACAGCGAGTATAGCCTAAGATAACGAGAAAATAAAAACTCACTACTTCTCCCTATATTGATATACGGAGTTATCTTCAATAAGTGACGTAGTTCAATATTGTAAACAACGATACTAACTAAATCTAAATAATAGTGTCGTCTGCTAAAGATCGTGTCACACCTTTCCGGGCAAGCCTTGCGTGCGACTTGCGAAGAACAATTTTTACTACCCGGAGGTCCCCGCAGATGACCCGCAGATGACAGTACCTACCACGTATCTCACCCGTAGTCGCCCGGAAGTGCGCACGCAAATCTTTTTACCCGCAACCATGTGCCCTGTCACGCCTTTCCGGGCAAGCTACGCGGGCTTGTTGCGTGTAGGGATTTTCCAGCATACCGAGCAATTTCTGAGGGCGGACAAGGATTTGGGCGAGTCAGTGCAGCGCGACTCACCCGGAAAAAGTTTTGGTCGTGCTCAAAACTTGGCTACGGTTAAATCGGACTTGCAGGCGCACCTCCGAGCAACTACAGGCGAGATACGCGCTAGGTACTGTCAGGTGCGGACCAACTGTGATGGAGAGCTCTGGGTAGCAAACTTGTTTCCCGCAAAACTTGCCCAGATACGGTATGACAAGGCCTTGAGCATGCTCAAAACTTGTTCTGAGTGAGTCGTGGGGGTTCGCTCGCAGAGGTACACGCAGAACACCAGTAGGAGACCCTAACCGGCAGCAACTCGCAGGCAACTCCAACGCAGGTACTTCTCAGTACCCGTAAGTCGCTCGTAACAGAAAATGGATCCGTTGCAAAGCTCTTACGCAGGTCACACGGAATACACGCAAGTAGCACGCGTCTAGTAGGTAAGAAACAAGTGCAAAACTCGCAAACATTCTTGTCTGCCCGCGGAAATTTTTCCTGCGTGCTGGAAAATTCCTCCTCGCAACAAGCCTCGTAGCTTGCCCGGAAAGGTGTGACACGGCCTTTAACATCTAGGAAGTTCTTTGTTCTCAGCTTGCGTTTGAAAAGTATAAACATAGTAAAGGGAAGGACAGTCCATTATACTGTATTTGGCAACAGGCGCGGTTATACATCCAGGATTGCGGACAGACAATTTTTGGATTGATTAAGGCAAAGAAGTTATCATGCCAGGAGAATCAAAGGTTTCATTATGTCTTGTGGGGTATTAGTGTACTCTAATTCTTGTTTGTTTTACGTTTAAGGGAACAAAAACATTATTCACATTCTATATTAGTGTTAATTGCTACCCGATACTTAAAAATTCCACACACACAAAAAAAAAAAAAAAAAAATCAGGGACTTTATCAAAAGTAATTGTTTAATGAAACAAAACAATTCATACAATGCGTATGGTAGTACAGGAATATAGAATACAGTGTCAACCAAACATTGTTGCCGAAATATATCGCTTTAGTTTAAATATTTCACCGGTATTTTCCGACAGAAGCATAGATTAACTCGTCTATGAGGTTTCGAAATGAAATTTTTATAAAAGTAGTCCTTTTATACATTCATCTTCTTAAAATTAGGAATCATTCCTGTTCAATGGACTTGCAATATAACGAAATGGATACAGTATAATTCATTTTACCACAGTTGGAGTGACTACTTGTTACCATCTCCCAATTTAACCACTGACTCAACATCTTTATCGATAATATCAAGTGAAAAGGTGTGCTGTGGGTTTCTCGCCAAAGAAAAGATGTATGTTTCAATATCAATGTATAATATAAACAGTATAATAGTGTACCTGTAAACAAGAGGAATCGATGAGGGAAAACTACATCGACACGATTACAGCAATATTTAACATTGTCAAGAAAATAAAGTCTGCATGGGAGTTATCCCCTGAACCTCTCCTTTGGATTCCCTTTAAGTCCATACTGTTACAATTTGCGCAACTTGTTATCGTTATCATGTGCGTCGAAGGCCCTTGGAATTCCCAGGAAGTCTACTATTCAATTCAATTCAATTCAATTCAATTCAATTCAATTCAATTCATTTATTTTCATTCTTCTTTTTCCAACAAAACATAACACAAGATAAATCATGAATTACATCATAAACACAAACATTTGCATTTGCAATAGATACTTGATACCGATAAACATAAGAGCGCATACTGGCACAAAAAAAAAAATGATAATAATACAAGGTCATGCTTCAGTTGAAAAAAAAAAAGAATTGAGAGGTCCACTATTGAAAAAGCAAAGCTTGTATATTGTGAACCACTCATAGAACTTATGAATTACTTATTTACAAACACTTGTCACAGATATAATATACGACAGGACGGGACAAAACAGGAGAAACATAACAACATGACACAACTTGCCAGGATAGATGAATAGAATGGAAGGAAAGAAAGGAAAAGAGAGAATGAGCGAATGCCTACACGCTGAACAAGGGAAATGGAACAGGGGATGGTAGAGAATGTGCTTCATTGAGTTGGCGCTGCATGCAGCTGTGCAAGGATTGGGATGGCTACTTCATTGTGTAATAATGAATTCAGTGATTAAATGAGGACACTTGAATCGTTCATTGATTAGGATATCTCACAATAAGATAACTAGATTAATTTTACAGTGGACCATTCATTTTTACACATTTCCATAAAGCAAATCTAGAACACGTTCATAAACGTTATCGAAGTTAAAGCTTGATAACTTGTGAATTTCATCTGACGAAATGTGCCATCCTGATATGGACAACTTTATAGATAAGCTTGAATTTCATACGACTCGTTTCATATCATATTTCACACCTACATTATAATGGATACATATTAGACCTTTAACCCCCCCCCCCCCATAAAGGTACTTATCATACCCGAAGAGTTAATGGGCCAGCTTTCAGCCCGATTTCACAATAACTGTATCAAGTAAATTGCGATTAGTCTTCTCAAGCAATGAGAAGATCGATATTTGGACTGAAGCTAGACGCATAGTTTCTTCTTTTTTTTTTAATAGTGAGTAGCTTCTTTCTTTCTTTTTTCAGCATCCCTTAAGCAGCTATGAGGAAGGCAATTCTCAATTACATGATTATATCCAACGCAACTTTTTAACATAGGATTACGTTTGCAGTGACTTGATTATACACTAATGTGGGCCTTTGCACTTTCAGACGTGTTGTTGCATCGAGTTCGGGGTTGGGATGTTGTACATGAATGTTTTATTTATTTTACACTGCATCAGGGTTGGCCTGCTCAGTTTTGTAAAATTGCTTTCCAGAGGCTCCCTTCAGTAATGACAAACATCATTTCACGTGAAAATACAAAATGCCGTATGTTATCCTGTTTCAAGATTTGCAACAGTTCCTTGTCTTTTACTGGCCTTAGCTGACGCCAAGTTTGTATTGGAAGAATCTTCATTCTGTGTTTCAGTGCGGAAAACTCACCTATTGGGATAAGCTCAATTTACTTTGTATTAATGATTATGAAGATGGTGAATTATGTTATGAAACAAAGAAGTTATAATAGAATAATGTTTGTATTTCAATAATAGACTATATTCATAATATATAATGATGAAAGGCTGATAATGTAACGTATTTCTGAATTATTATTTCAAATGAAAGCAGTAATTCAGATGTGATATGGAAATTGTAATCATATTTAGCCACACGGACAGAATGATAGCTGAGTATGCGTGCGTTGTGTGTGTATTGGAGTTAAATTACTGATCATTGTATGAGACAATTACTCCTTAGACAATGGGTAACTGTTCTTCCATAATAGAGTTTTATTTTGAGACTGATGCTACACCTCGTTATAGGAGTCGTGCCCTTCCGGCAAGTCAGCCGCATAATCAGTCCACTTCACCATTGTCATTTAGTCTTCAAGGTCGTCAAAGACAGCAGGGACTCGTCGCAAGGCCGCTGGCATCATTAATCGCCAAGTTCGTCATTATTATTTCACCTCCGCACCGACGCAGTAAACATCGTTGAGCACCAACATTTCCAAGCTCGCATGTGTTAGCTGAAACGGGGCCTCATCCGCGAACTGTCAGGTTTTTCACGTATGTGTGTGTTTGTTTGGGTTTTGTTTTTTTTTGCGTGTGTGATTTCCTTAGTCCGTGCAAAATTCAGGATTAATTTCCCCATCTGCCTTCTTGTATAGAGGTTGCCAATACAGTTTGTCACCAAGCTGTTATATATCATTTGCACTGCAATTCAGAATTTATCAAGCTTTGCTGAGATTACTTTACACTTAATTCATTCGTTTTAGTCAGTTTGTTGTGTTGATTATCCTCAATAGTCTCTCTCCCTCTTGATTTTCTGTCTGTCCTCAACTGGACCGTGACACCAAGTGGAGCATAACACTCAAATATTGATCTTTTTACATTTTCGTGAAGGTAAGTATTTGAACTTCGAAACATCATTCCCTATTTGTTTTGTTTGGGGTTTCTTTTTTTCTTTTTTACCAACTGCCATGACTTTCGTCCTTTGTGGGCAATGGTGGGTGCAAGTGCACATAAATCAGATCTAACCATTTGCATATTTTAACAAAGTCATCCTGCAATTTTTTTTTCTCTTTATACCTCCTTATTGTTTTACCATATTCAGAAATGGCTGCATCATCAGCATAAAGACACATTTTAGGATTGAAATGCAAATTTACGTTACACAGGGGCGGATCCAGGAATTCCGTAAAGAGGGGGCGTGTTTACAAAATTAAAGGGGGGCGCACGCACCCCTCCCCCATTTTTTTCTTTTTATTTCTTTTGTTTCAACAAAAAATTAATGGGGGGCGTGCGCCGGTTGCGGTCCTCCCTGGATCCGCCCCTGCGTTACACATATCATTAATAAAAATGTCCTAATATAGACTCCTGGGGACGCCTGATTGAAAATCATCAGAACAATTATTCACTGTAATAAATTGTCTCCGGTCTCTTAAAAAGGATTCTAGCTGTCGTATTGTTTTTCTTTTATACCAAAGATCTCACGCTTTGCAAGAATATAATTGCGTTGAATAACATCAAAGGCCTTGCGCAGATCTAAGAGAATACCTCCAATGACATGCTTTGGTCATTTTATCACACAACCAGTCTGTAATTTTAATACGTTAAACATTTTGTTTCATTTCATTTCATTTAACGTGCAGTAGTAAACATGAAGCAGTAAATAAGATGGTTTAAACCCTGATTGACAATTTCCAGAGTTTATTAACATTTAAATATGAATAAAGATTGATTTTGTTTTTCTCTCCCCAATATTATGGAGCGTCTGTGTGTATGGATGTATGTGTATGCACTGGATCATACATGGTGTCATATTCTACCTTTGTTGATAACTTGCTCTGGATCATCCTGAATACGGGAGCGCCACACGCCAGAGGAGCTGGACCAATAAAGCTTCCTGGATTTTGTGTCATACGCTACGTCGCGTAGAGCATGCACATCTTCCGACAGAGTGATAAACACGGCGAATTCAAGTCTTTCAAGGTCGGCCACAAGAATCCACTTGTTGCCGCTGTCGGTGACGAACATCCGCGGGAGAGCTATTGAGATAAGCAAGTCAATTGACACTGACATTAAAGTATATTATGTATAACGTGAGGGAGAAAACGAGACCTATCCCATCCTTGATCCCTTTTTATTCGTTTTAGGATCATCAAAACACAGTGTCCTTGTCATCTCTTGTACTTGATATTTAAGAGTGAGCCCTTAAAACAGATGTGTATGGGCAGGATAATGTGTTGACTGAGATATTAAAACGTTTTTAAAAATTTTCAACAAAAGACAACGCATTTGAAAGAGCACTGAAAAGCTAGTCAAACAGATTGTTGAATCAGCAGCATTCAGTTGTTTTGTTTTTTTTTACTTCAGCCATCATTATTTTATCCGTCTCTTTCTCTCTCTCTCTCTCTGTCTCTCTCTTTCTCTCTCTCTCTGTCTCTCTCTTTCTCTCCACATTTACACACACAGACACGCTATTATATATATATATATATATATATATATATATATATATATGACCCGCTACAACAAAATGATCCTAAAGTCGGGGGAGGTCGATTATTTGAAAATTACATGATATAATTCCCTAATCTTTCTGCTTTACATTGATATATAACCCATTTTATAAAAATAATTGGCTGCGGAGATATCGATGTTTAAAAGAGAGCATGTCGAGACGTCTGGAAAATCACTGTTTCGAGAAAAGCACCCTAAAAGTCTTCCTTTCGACGCAATCGTGATCAAGGGACACGCAAGTCAGTTTTCACCTCTGGACAATAGAAGGTAAGCCCTAGCAACCCCCGAAGAGTTCATTCAAGCACATCAGCGTCGGCGGTCTCCTCACCAACCAATCAGTGACCAGGATGTGAGAAGCGGCTGAGCATAGCGCACCCCGCCCGCACGCACCAGTCGACTGGGCAGTGTGCGAGCTTCACGCTTCGGTTAGAAGCAAGCAGCAAACTGACCAATGAGATCACTCTGGTCGTTGTTAGGGGCGGTACCTATCTGTGGCGCTCAATCCAAATAATATATCAAAATCAGAAAATCGTAAGTTTTGACCAATTTTAATGCTCTGACTTCAAACGTGATTTTCACGGCTTCGACCGTGCGCGACTTTAGGACCTTTTTGTTGTAGCGGGTCACATTTAAGCATCAGTTGAGTATTACCTAATTAATTTGAATGCAATCAATGCGTTAAGTAAGAGAAGCGAACTGGAAGATAAAACAGACATTAATAAGGCTTCCTTGAAAGATTACTTTTCTGCTGTACAAAATACTAGTAATGATTTGTAATGTATAACGTATTATACATAATCATATATGTCATATTATATGTGACACTGCACCTCGAAACAAACAAAAAGTCGCCAGACATGAGTTTTTAGTTAAGACCACATTCTGAAAGAGTAGAATTTAACCTTTAAAATGATGTATAACTCAAATCAAATGGACTCTCCTAACCTATCTAAATATTGGAAAGAAAGCACAAACTCAGGAAAAGTGTGAACTGAGAAAAGAGGCTCTGAAGTACAGTGTCTATTCAAGCGCTTAATCTTTACCAAACCGTGCTGGCTGTGCGATGAATGGGACAAAAAACAGGAAGTAAACCACCAGAGTAACAACAATGAAGGGATTATCAGATTAAACTGAAATTGATCATGCCTCATTAACACATTCTGTCCATAATTAATACCAACTTTCAAAGCAGTAGTATTATCCTTTTAAATGTTATTAGAGTTGAAAGTGAAGAGTGTGGACAAGGTTTTTCAGAAGTGAAAAAGGGATTCTAAAGACACACCTAATCACACTATTCTACCAAAAATGTTCGAGATAAACTGCAAAAAAAAAAAAAACACACTTTCCTGCCTGTTTTATGATACCAAATTTTAGCATAATGTAAAAGAAGACCCGTTCTTTCAGAAAATATGAAAAAGTCAAGTTCGGCTAGGTTCACCCATTTCACTTATTTTCAGTCCTCACACAAAATCAGTGTGTGCGACTTTATGTTCGTTTTGAGGTGCACTGTCACATATAGCTTACATTAGTGTTTGATCAAAAATTTAACGCGATTTGTAAACATTTCAAAACAAGTCCATCGTCAGATAGGGAAACTTTATACTATATGAATTGGTGCCTAACTTGTTGCATACGTGCATTATTCTTGAAGTTATGATCCAGTTAGAGTATCCCGTAGTTTCTTTTGCAGGTTTAATCGCAAATACAGCTGTACTTCAAATGAACAATAAATGAGTTCGTTTTAAATCACAACATGCATTTAAATATGTAATAACAATGTACAGCATCAAACCAAAGAAATGTGATTTCTCGTAATATGTATCCATTACCCATGGCTGGACAGTTTATCGCCTGCATCGACACGTTGAAACCTCTATGCTGGCTGGTGGAGTCTGAAATGAAGCGAACCCACACAGTGTCTGGCGTCCGGAGGACGAAGTTTTCCGGGAGAGCGCCCCCGGTATACTCTCGAGCGGCCGGCTGGAACGTCTCCACCGTGCCCTCGTCGCCGATATAGAGAAAGTCGTAACGATTTTCAATGCGGAAGTCGTTGAACACGACACGGACGTCGCAGCCCTCGGGCTCCTGGACGATCCAGGTGAGACGGGTGTTAGGCTCGTAGTCGAAGGGATAGTTCGGAGATGTGATGAGTTCGGGTGGACCGTTGGGTTGCAATCGAACCACGGTACCTGATCACATGGTGAGGCAAAGGAAGATGAGGCAATGACGGCTTTAAGTGAAGATAATGTAGCTTAGAATAGAAAAAAAAATAGTAATGTGAATAATTTCAATGTTGATACCAATAATATCGAGGCTGCTGTATACTGGTGATGGCATTAATGATAGAAACTATGATAATATCATAGTGTCATATATTATATCACGATGAATACAAAGTAATTGTGATAAAAACATTGGTAATATCTATAATGATAATCTTGACACATTCTGAGGATAATTATAACCTCAACATCTCCCACTTGCATTTGTGTATGGGTTTTTTTTTTCTTTCACCGTTGATTTTTTTTTCTGTGACGTCTGATTAGAAAAGCTGATTTGCAATGTCATATTCAATCTCACTTATTGAAGTAAACATGAACGAAATAAGGCTTTCCATTTCAAAACGTAGCACAAAATTGTCTTACTGTGCGGATTTTGCGTGGTTGTCGGGCCTTCTGTGTAGCCTATAATAAATATAATTCAAGATATTATGTCAAAGGAGAACTCCGAATGATATTCAGATTTTTTTTCCACATTTATAAATTATTTTATCTATACTGGGTACAAGGTTCTTGAAGTCATAGTGACTAGGATAAGGAATAAGAAATATATCATGCTTTCAAAATTCATATCAAATCAGAGTTAACAACGAGGGTTATGTGACATAGGAGCTTCACAAATTAATTTATGATTAGGTGCTCATGGAAGCAGAGCATCAAAGGAAGCTCGCACAATGATTTTACACAGGTGAAGTTTTTAAGCAAGACAGTGATATTATCAATGGATTACATTGCTACATTACAGGAACATTGTGAGTCCAGTATGTCTTCGTCCTTGTTCAGTGAAATATGCAGTAGGTTTTCAGAGTATCGGTCTGTCTCATACTCATCGAGGTGACTCCTGGATGGCCACGCAAATTAAGTCGAAATCAAACGTACAGATAGTAATATTTTTGCTTTATTTGTGACGTCATTTATGGAAATATACGTGCAGATAAAATTTCAGTTATTACAATCTCAGCGCCGCCATAGTACATCGAGCTACATACATGGGTCATGGGAGTTACATTTTTCAAAGGTCATAGTTCACCCTGCCTATGAAGACCCGAAACTCGGGACTTCAGATTGTTATTAACTGAAACAAAACGATATAACTGATAGCTGCAATAAGAGTTGAAGAGAAACAAAAAACGAAAGCACATATACCTTCTGGTCGGCAATTCTCAGCAAGTACCGATAGATCGAATCCCTTCTCGTTGGAACTAAAATCGCTGGTAAACCGAAACCAGACGGTGTGTGCCAGAGATAGGACGAGGTCGCCGGGACTGACGTCGCCCGTGTACTCGTGGGCGGAGTCCTCGAAGGTGTCGATCGTTCCCTCGTCGCCGATGAAGAGTTTGTCGAACCTGTTCTCGATGTGGAAATCGTTGAAGATGACACGAACGTCGCAGTTATCCGGCGAGTTGACGATCCACGTCTCTCTCATGTTCGCTTCGTAGTTGTCAGGGTAGTTAGGTGATTTGATGGTAGACGGGGTGCCATCGGCCGCCAAATTAATCACAGTACCTATACCCCCCCCCCCCCCGCAAAAAAAAAAAAAAAAATACAGACACAAAATCAGACTCACAAACACGCAAGAACGGAATGAAACAAGGAAAAATAAGATACTACCTATTGCTACATGTCGCTTTCACTTACATAATAGGATACAGCCTTACACAATATTCAAATTTTCATTATTCTTTTTTTTATGTATGCAGTGCCTGAGGGTTCTCTTTTTTGTTGAATTGTTCTTGTTTTGTATGAGCCTGGGTGTTATTCTGATATTGCAATTTTACATGTGTATACTTATGTAATACTGTGTATGTATTTTTTCACTTTTGTAAAATCATTATTTTGGAATTCAGCCTCTGGCTGCGATTAATAATTTGTTGAATAAAGATACCATTAATAATAATAACAATAACAATCATAATAATTCAGCGCTTCAGGAACCCGAACCTAACGGGTCTGTAGCTTTGTCTAGTGTCGTTACACCAGTCGTTTCTTCAAGAATACCATCTCCTATAAGCCAAAGTTCTCCATTTAACCCTTTGCGTGGCACATCAACATCCTGTTCATTGAATTGTGTGTAAAGTGTGTTCACATTTGTGACCCGCTAAAACAAAATGATCCTACAGTCGGGCGAGGTCGATTATTTGAAAATTGCATGACACAATTCCCTAATATTTCTCCTTTAAATTGATTATAACACGTCTTATAAAAATAATCGGCTGCGGAGATATCGATGTTTAAAAGAGAGCATGTCAAGACTACTGGGAAATCACTGTTTCGAGAAAAGCGCCCTAAAAGTTCTCCTTGCGACGCAATCACAATCAAGAGACACGCAAGTCAGTATTCACCTCCGGACAATAGAAGGTAAGCCCTAGCAACCCCCGAAATGCTCATTCAAACACAGCGTCTGCGGTCTCCTCAGCGACCAATCAGTGACCAGGATGTCAGGAGAAGCGGCTAGGCATAGCGCAACCCGCCCGCACGCACCAGTCGACTGGGCAGTGTGCGAGATTCACGCTTCGGTTAGCGGCAAGCAGCAAACTGACCAATGAGATCACTCTGGTCGTTGTTAGGGGCGGAGCCTATGTGTGGCGCTCAATCCAAATGTTCGAACCAGTTCCTGCTTCGTTGAAACGCCAAAAAACATGGCCCAGAAAAACGCTATTTTTTGGTCTTTCCATTCATCATTTTGCTTCAAAATTTCGACAGATGATAGAAGACATGTCAGCCTCTAATAATATGTCAAATGCAGAAAATCGTAAGTTTTGACCAATTTCGATGCTCTACCTTCAAACTCGATTTTCACGGCTTCGACCGTGCGCGACTTTAGGACCATTTTGTTGTAGCGGGTCACATATATATAATTTACAAATGAAAAAGATGGAAAATAAATGTTTACAAACTTGAACTTGAACTTGAACTTGATATATATATATATAATAGAGAGAGAGCGAGAGAGAGAGAGAGAGAGAGGGAGCGAGACAGGATTAAATTGTTGGAAAGGCCGTATACATCATTGGGTACAATGTATTGTAAACTTATCACATTAATTTAGCTCAGTTATTTTTATTCATTCATTCATTCATTTTGGCAAAATATAAAACAATATACAACTTACAGGTCATTACAAAGAAACAAATACATGCCAGACAATTATGACAATACATGACAAGCAATTATGTTCTTGTGGCTGGAGCCCTCAAACAAAAAGGGTAAAATATATGTACAATCAACCAACACTTGTTGTGACCTGGACCAATACAACAGAAGATTAGTCCAAATTGAAATAACACATACAGGGGAAACTCGGTATAACGAACACTGCTATAACGAGATATCGGTTGTAACGAGGAAATTTTCTCGGTCCCAAATTTCCTTCCACACAAGTCTATGTAAAATGCTACTCTTATAGCGAGATCGGCTATTACGAAATAACTGCTATAACGAGATAAATTTTGTGACTTCCAAACAAAGAAAAACATAGTAAATCAAACCTGCTATAACGAGGTAAAGCAAAATGCCTTCGGTAAAGCTTTACTTCGCCTGTGCTATCATCTGTGTAAAGCTTGATGCGCCAAAAACTGTCTTGTACACACATAATCATTTTCTTCAGTGCACTCCAGCTAGCTCTGCATGTTGTACGTGTGAAGTGTGTGTGTGCACGCACACTGATACAAGCAGAAAATGTGGTGGGACGGCCATATGTATACATGACATCATCATGACGTTTGGCAGGTGTGAGGCAATCTGATGCTGTGATTGGCCTTCTACTTTTGGGGAATTCCCCGTCTTCACACACACGCAGTCATAATGTACAGAATGTGTCACATATACACACAGCATTGTGCAGACCATATTCAAGCTTTCCACACAACACACACCCATACGATAACCACATACCAGTCCACAGACGATATTGATACAATCGCAAGCTATATAAATTTACAAATTCAAACACCTAAAATTAATAAGAAAAACATTCTTGATATTGGATTTCCTTGGCGAAAAACATCTTCTTACCCATAAAGGTGAGTAATTCCCTCACACACAATATCAAGTTATCGGTATTGATTGAAATATGATGGGTAGTCCCACATGTGCAAATTAATGTCTTTATTTTATGCCTTCTTTTATGCCTACTGATATAACGAGATATCGGCTATAACGAGGAAAATGACTCGGTCCCGACCATCTCGTTATATCGAGTTTCCACTGCACATGTAATGTGTACTTAAACCATCTGTTATCAAACACAGACATACTTTAGCTTAATTTGTTGGCAGACACACTCACTCACTCACACACACACACACACACACACTAACACACTCACACATCCATCCTAAATGTACAAAGAATAAGAGATGAGAGAAAGAAAGGTAGAGGAAGAAAGGAAGTTTAGTCAGTCTAAATACTTTTTTTTTTGTATAGAACTTTAAACTTTATGCAAACAACCATACATTTTGGTTTTTGATGCTGATTTAAACATGAAGATTTATTCATTGCAAAAGGATATTTCGGTTCTTTTTTTTTTTAGACAGCTCACGTAAGAAGATCATTACTACTCCGTCATTAACGAATTTTATTACGAATTTTAGTAAGTAAAAAAAGTTGAAAACAATGGCTATAAGCTTATCACTGATATTTGATTAAGTTTTGCTTGATAACATCATACAAGCAGTCCAAATTACACACCGTAGGAGCAATCATTCATCATCAATAAGCAGATGTGCTTCTCAATTGGACGAGAATTTCAATTCCATCATTGCCACTCTACAGTGCGTATAAAAAAAAAAAAAAAAAAAAAAAAAACCGGTAATCCAACTTTGGAGGGCTACTATTTCATAATGATTGTCAGGTATGGAGAGCACAATGTTATTTGCTTGGAAAGACAAAGACATACACTCTTCCTCTTTCCATTGGTACGTAATTATGTTGACAAATATCATGCGTGACTGAGCACATGAACTTTAAAAGACAACAATTACAACTTGCACTTTTTTTTTCCAAGTTTGTGTGCTATTGTGAAGGGACAATACATGTACATGTCTCACTGCATGGATGAGATCTGTCAATGAAAGTGGCCAAATATGCCAGCCTGTACGAATGCAGGTTTATGTTTAGGGCTTGTGTTAAGGGTTTCTCAGAACATTTTGTGGTTGTACCCTGTTAATAACCTTGAACATGGCCACCTGTCCGAAAACTTGGTCACTCCCACAGCGGCCAACCCACACAGTCCATTTTCTCTGTTCATATTCAACACATAGCTGGCAGCGACAAACAATGTCTTGACTATGAAGAGGAAAAATGGATAATGGTTAGCCTTTACGGGAAGGACCAAGTTATCGACAACATGGCCATGTTGAAAGTTATGAACCATAAAAGGTTAGAAGAAACCTTAAACTCAAACCTGCATTCGTACAGGCTGGCCTAATGATTTGGCCACTTTCATTGACAGATCACATCCTTGCAGTAACACGACGGTCGTGCATTGTTCCTTTACATTATCACACAAACTTGGAAAAGGTACAATTTGTCATTGTTGCCTCATGTGGTCAGTCATTCATGACATTTGTCAAAATAATTGGGTATCATTTGAAAGAGAAAGAGTTTCCCTTTCCTCACAACCAATATTGCACTCTCTACCCTCTAAAGTTGGATTATTTTTTTTTATATGCGCACTTTAGTACTGAGATAAGTTATTGAAATTGGAAAAAAAAATAGGCAAAGTGGTTATCATGTTTGCAAAAAAAAAAAAAAAATACAATAAGTATTGTTGGCTGTCGAAATTTGATGCCATGGCTAATGGAATTGCCATGGACAACTTGCTCATAATACTCTCTGCACCTAAATTCTGGGATGTAGTTAAGTTACAGATAGAATCTGCTTTTAATACCTTCGATTGTTCTCCGACACAATGGAGAGTATGTTCACAACGAATTATTTTGTGCAACACCGAAATTGTATCATTTTAATTATTGTTACTATGTGATTTTTTTTTAGTTTATGTAAGAGGTGTTAAAGATTTAGAAAAAAAAAATGCTGGTGAAGGTTTAGTGTATTAACTGGACAAGAAGTGATAGTCTGACGACAGTGGATTGAACAAATACAGTATACTTCATATTCAGCCGCCTTTTCGAGGATTCTAGAATGCTACAAGGAGGGGTTGCAAGGGGTTGAAAGGGTTAGGGAGGATGCAGTAGTTGTTGCGAACTCTTTCGGTGACACTGAGATTTTCGCATTGTACCTAGATGGTATATGTAATATTTTGTGTCTAAATTATTTTGGTTTCTTTCTATTTCATTCGTGACAATCCTTCTGATCGCTGCTGCAGTTACTATGGAATCTGTCTAACGGAAAAAAAATGAAAGATGGTGACCCATGTCTTTAAAAACACATACACATGAACATGTAGTCTCTACATAGTTTAGAGGTCTACAGCTCTCTTTTAAATCCAAACCTACCCGTTTGGCAGTTCGACCCGTTATAACCCGGAAAACACAAACAAAAGTACATGTTGACCGCGTCTTGACACGTTCCTCTGTTCTGACACGGATTGCTGTCACACTCATCAATATCTGTAAAATGGGATATAACAAAAACAGGATGAAAATCAACACAAAAACAAGACGGGAAACACACATAAAGCCCTAAGGCAGACTAAATAGATGTGAACATTACACACATGATTTATTGTCTGCATCCTTTCAGATTCCAAGGGTATTACTGTCCTTGAATGAGTGGTTAATTAGCGCAGTACGCTTAAGAACAATGGATACGATCTAACGCGATTATGTTTTTTTCTTTCTATCTTTCTTTTTCTTTCTGTATGCATGTCTTTATGTACATATATTTTATAAGAAAGACAGAGAGGGAGGGAGAGACAGGGAGAAAGGACTTGTGCAGTTCAATGTTTCCAGGTTAGCATACCTGTACAGTGACGGGGCGATCGTTAACATTAAACTGCAAATTACTTGAATATGAGACCATTCTGAAGCAAATAATTTTCACATAACAATAGATATATAATGTACTTTTAAATGAATCTCACAAGGATTGGAACAATCATCTCCCAGCATTCCCACTGATTCTCACTGATCAGTTACTACAGTAGCCATCCCATTTGAGGCAAATTGGAAATCATGTTTAGGAAAATACACCTTGAGTATTGCTGCTTGATGCAATTTAATTCCATGACTAATGGAAGTGTCATGAGCAACTGGCTTGTAATACTCTCTGCACCTAAATTCCGGGATGAAGTAAACTCAGAGGTAGAATCTGTTTCAGATATCTTGGATATTCGCTTTTACCTAGATGGTATATGTAATATTTTGTGTCTAAGTTATTTTTGTTTCCTTCTATTTCATTCGTGACAATCCTACTGATCGCTGCTGCAGTTACTGTGGAATCTGTCTAACGGAAGCAAACAATAATGAAAGATGGTGGCCCATGCCTTAAAAAAACACACACACAAACACATGAACATGTAGTCTCTTTATCAGTTCTAGAGGTATACAGTTCTCCGGTAAATCAAGTATAATACAACATTTCTTGAATCCAAACATACCCGTTTGTCAGTTTGACCCGTTATAACCCGGCAAACATAATAAACATAATCATAAGAAAGAGAGAAAGGGAGGGAGAGACATAGAGAAAGGAGTAAATCCAAAGAAGGATCGAATACATATCATAAGGTACAATATGCATCATAACCATTTTTATTCTTGATGAAGTTTATTATGACCCGGTCATACTCGACTATTTTTGTACGGAAACAATTATACATTTTGGTCACTGTTTTACTGATTTGAAAGAGGGAAGAAAATTTTGCATTACAAAGGGGTAGTTCAGTTCTTTGTTTAAGACAGCTGAGCTAAATTATCATTTTTCGCTAATGAAAGGTTTTTATCAAGAATTTTGAAGTCACCGGAATTGTTGGAAACAAAATGTATAAGCTTATCCTTCATATTTGATTGAGTTGCTCTTGATAGCATCATACAAGTGGTCCAAATTACACGCCATATGAGCAATTATCAATTATCAATCTAATATCAGATCTGATTAGCGTTTCGACGGCTATTTTACTTTCATATTGCTGATCTAGTACTAAGATCTGTTATTAAATTCGAAACATATAGGCAAATACTTGGAAGTCATGTTGAGGAAAATACACGGTCGGTATATATTGCTGCTTGATAAAATTTACTTCCATGACTATTAAAATGGAAGTGTCATGCACGACTTGCTTGGAATACTCTCTGCACCTAAATTCCGGGATGTAGTAAACTCACAGGTAGAATCTGTTTCAGATAATAATCTTGAGTTTTCGCATTGTACCTAGATGGTATATGTAATATTTTGCGTCTGAGTTATTTTTGTTTCTTTCTATTTCATTCGTGACGATCCTGCTGATAGCTGCTGCAGTTACTATGGATTCTGTTTAACGGAAACAAACAATAATGAAATATGGTGGCCCATGCCATTAAAAAACACACACATGAACATGTAGTCTCTACATAGTTATAGAGGTCTACAGCTCTCTGGTAAATCAAGTATAATCCAACATTTCTTGAAACCAAACCTACCCGTTTTACAGTTCGACCCGTTATAACCCGCCAAACACAGACAAGAATACATGTTGACCGCATCTTCACACCTTCCTCCGTTCTGACACGGACTGCTGTCACACTCATCAATATCTGTAAAATGGGATATAACAAAAACAGGATGAACAGCAACACACACAAAAAAGATACGGTAAATATACATAAAGCCCTAAGGCAGACTAAATATATGTAACCATTACACACATATTGTCTGCATCCTATCAGATTGCAAGGGTATTACCGTCCTTGAATAAGTGGTTAATAAGCGCGGATACTCTTAAGAACAATGGATACGATCTACCCCGATTATGTTTTTGTTTTTTTTGTTTTTTTGTCTTTCTTTCTTTTTCTCTCTGTATGTATATAGGAGTAGATCCATAGAAGGATCGAATACATATCATAGGGAACAATATGCATTGTAACCATTATGTTATTCTTTATGAAGTTTATCATACCCAAGTCACATCACCTCTAACTCGACCGTTTTTATACGCAAACAATTATACATTTTGGTCCTGTTTTGCTGATTTGAAAAAGGGAAGAAAATTTTGCATTACGTAGGGGTAGTTTAGTTCTTTGTTTAAGACAGCTGACTTTAGCAAATTATCATTATTCGCTAATGAAAGGGGTTTTTTTCAAGAATTTTGAAGTCAAAGGAATTGTTAGAAAGAAAATTTATAAGCTTATCCCTCATATTTGATTGAGTTGGTCTTGATAGCATCACACAAGTGGTCCAAATTACACGTCATATGAGCAATTATTAATTATCAATCTAATATCAGATGTGATTGGCGCTTGGACGGCTATTTTACTTTCATATTGCTGAGCTGATCTAGTAGTGAGATCTGTTATTAAATTCGGAACATTTAGGCAAATTGGAAATCATGTTTAGGAAAATACACGGTGAGTATTGCTGGTTGATGCTAACGGAAGTGTCATTCACGACTTGCTTGTAATACTCTCTGCACCTAAATTCCGGGATGTAGTAACTCACAGGTAGAATATGTTTCAGATATCTTGGATTTTCGCATTATACCTAGATGGTATATGTAATATTTTGTGTCTAAATCATTTTTGTTTCTTTCTATTCCATTCGTGACAATCCTACTGATCGCTGCTGCAGTTACTATGGAATCTGTCTAACGGAAACAAACAATAATGAACGATGGTGACCCATGCCTTTAGAAATACACACACACACACACACACACACACACACACATATGAACATGTAGTCTCTAGATAGTTCTAGAGGTATACAACTCTCCGGTAAATCAAGTATAATCCAACATTTCTTAAATCCAAACCTACCCGTTTGGCAGTTCAACCCGTTATAACCCGGCAAACACAGACAAGAGTACATGTTGACCGCGTCCTGACACGTTCCTCCGTTCTGGCACGGATTGCTGTCACACTCACTGATATCTGAAAAGTCAAGTGATATAACAAAGTGAAATAAATGGAAATAAGAAATATAATTGAATAGCACAAATGACGCAAATCAAGGGAATAAGAGACAAAAGGCAAAAACAACTCAAAAGACAAACTTATGACATGTAGATATTATGCACGATTACTTTGCTCCTTTCAAATTCGAATGGAAATAATTTCATTAATTGAAGGCTAATCAATGCGTATTCCAAAGAAAAATGGCTATAATATAACATGGTATTTATTTCTCTGTCTGTATCTCTCCCCCCCCCCTTAAACAACACATAGAAACAGAGTTTTTCGACTGAAGTTATCATTAGATATCAGATATGCTATATTCTTATAATGTTGTATAGTTTAGACAATCATTTCTGATGTCATTGTCCTCGTCAAGCGCTTGCTTTACGGGTGATGGTCTCCTGAATTTCTGTACATCAAGAATTACCTAATTCGTCTTTGAGCAAGAGATATACTGTAACTTATGTTTGCATAAATGTGTGCACAAAATAGTTTGTATATTTTCATTTTGTATTGTGTCAGGGGGAAAAAGTTGAATATTTGAATTAATCATTTATTTGTTTTAATTGTCAGATTCAATTCATACTGTTCCCAATCTTTTTGTTCAATTGACGTTGTATCTCATTTATGTACGAAAAAGAAATTCAGAATTAAAATCAGACTCAGAATTAGATGGAGAGGTAAAGAGTGTAGAGTGAAACGTGACTGAATACTAACCGTCCCTCTACATAAACACAGTTAAAGGAGAAATCCAATCCAAATATAAGTTAGTCTGATAAGAAAGAGTAAAATATTACGAGTTCAACAGTAAAATTTTGATCGAAATCGGGTAAAAAATAAGGAAGTTGTGACATTTTGAAGTTTTACTTATTTTTCAGGAAACAGTTCTTGAACAGTCAATAATGAATATGCAAATGACAAAGTGAGCATGTCATACCCTCACAACTTGCCATATAGTTATATAGTAATGGAAAATTGTGAGGTTATGACATGGCCAGCTCACTCATTTGCATATTCATATCTATTGTACAAGAACTGTTTTGCAAAAATAAGCAAAACTTCAAAATTTCATAACTTCCTTATTTTTTATCCAATTTCAGTCAAATTTTTACAACTGAATTCGTAAGATTTACTCTTTTTTAGTATCAGACTAATTATTTTTGCACTGGATTTCCCCTTTAATATACCGAAGTCCTCGGGCCCGGCAGAACTTCTTTTGTTAAATCGAAATTTTGTCACAACAGAACGAATAAACAATTCAAAAAGACACACACATACACAGAGCGGATAATGTTGCGGCTTAATTTTCACTTTGTTGTAACCGGAATTTCCCTCTGTGTTCCTGATTATAAACAGGAATGCACTGTAGCACCAAGAGGGTCGTACCTGTGCAATTGATCCCTTCTGTTCCATTAGGGCAGTGGCAGGTGTAGCTGGTAATTGTCTCTTCGCACCATCCGTACTTACACGGTTTCTTGTTGCAATCTTGAGATCAGACAGAGAGGAATAGTGAGAGCGAGAGACAGACAGACAGACAGACAGACAGACAGAACGAGAAAAAATACGATGTGGACATGTATGTAATATAATGGTTATCACGAAGACATGTAATATCGGAAAACCCTAGCTTTTTTAATTTGTTTGCAGTTGAGAATTCTCCGGATTCTAGACTTTAAGTCGATATACAAATGGCCAACTTCACTGCAAGGAAACTTGAAAGAAAAAAAAAATTGGTTTAACCTCAGAAAAATTCAAAACTTATGTCGGTGAAATAAGATTTCTAAACATTGTCTTTCTTCTTTTTGTGATATCTTACTTTGTACGGGTAACAGGGTAACGTGACGATAAAGTCATGTATCACCAAAATTGTAATAGACCTATGTTGTGGCCACAAGGCATGGATGTTTTGACTTTCTTTCGGGGAACCTACTCTCACAAGCATCTGCTTCAATGTAGGTTCCCACCACAATAGTTGTATTTATCCGTCATGAATATAATGTACTTGAGGGAGATTTCAATATTGATTTCGACCCATGTAAATGTTATTTGTATATACTGCACTTATAACTTATAATTTGTGTTACTTTACATTGTTATTGATGGATGTTGCAAACACAACACTGTATGATTTGTGTGGAAACTTAATGAATTAAATGAAATGAAATGAAATGAAATGCAATGCAATGAAGTGAAGTGAAATTAGAATATAGAGTCATCATCTTGGTTTTATTTTCTGAAAGAAATTTCACTCATCCTTTAAAAAAGAGAAAAATAACTTCATACCCGGTTCCCTACAGACACGACGGCCAGCTGGAATATTAAATCTGCTACTCCTCCTCCTCTGGCAGCGGCTGCCGTGGGGAAAGGGTACCACCTTCGGGATTTCTCCGTTTTTGCACCTCTCTCTCAACATCGGGAGTGTGTAATTCAGATTGTATCCGTCAGAACACGTCGACAGAAGCCCTTCTTGTCCATTGTCGGACACTGCAGAAGCTAGAGAACAACACACTTACGGTTACATATATATATATATATATATATATATATATATATACATATATATATATATATATATACATATATATATATATATATATATATATATATATATATATATATATAAAACATGTTGAGAATTCACGTATTGGCTCCACGAAGAAATGAAGAAATAAACTGGTAAGGCATTGATGATCATCATTATTATATTACAGTCTCCATCAGTGTAAATCATGAAACAGCTCAATATTGTTAGAGCGCTCTTTAACCTATTCCTGAATTTGTCTATTATTTTTGTAACTTATTGTAAGTTGATGAGTACAGTTATTCGGTATTTCATCATATCATGACTCTTGTGATAATACAAAGTGACATGACGCTTTTAGGTGAACGCCATTGTTAAGTAATAAACATTTCAATGCTCTCCTCCTTATGCGTGCCATGACACATTGCACGTTGCGTCTACCTGCTAGTACATAGCAACATCACTGTAAAGGATGTGCACCCCCAGCAGTGTCTCATAGCAACCAACGCTCTCTACGTGTTCAATTATTGTTTTCCTTTGTTTTGATACCGTCATTGTCAAGACTCCTGAAAAAGGCGGAGGCAGCAAAAAATTCGAGTCGAATAAACTCAATCTTTATTGGCCAAATATGCATTACCAGTTTATTTCTTTATTATATATCTCTTCATTATATACATATATATATATATATATATATATATATATATATATATATATATATATAAGAGAGAGTCTCAAATACGCCATGGATCCAACGAGAATGTTTTTTTATTACAAAATTTTCGGTCTGCCTCAGACCTTCGTCAGTGTAAAGACAATGATATATATGACAATGATATATATATAGATATATGTGTGTGTGTGTATGTGTGTGCGTGTGTGTATGTGTGTGTGTGTATTATTACATGAAAAGTTTGTTCGCAAAATCCGAGAAGTCGATTTTTTCATGAAAATCAATCGACATATACTGTCATTTAAGGAATTGTGGGACCAATTTGAAGATCTAATCAGTTTATAACAAAACGCAATATAACTCGGATTATTTCAGTCTAAAATCAGTGTTTTCCGGCAAAAACCGATAAGTCCACTTCTCGTTTTGTTGCAAAATCCGCTAAGTCCACATTAACCAATCAGCATGTGGTGTTTATGTGTCAGGTGATTTCATTCCCACGGTGTATTATTCATGCTGTAAAGTAATTATGTAGGACTACATACACGCACGATACGGACTTCGCTATAAAGCATGCAGGCTGCAGCGCCAGTGTCGCGACTACTGCGTGCTGATCTAAATAATTGTGTATGACAGTAGGCTTCTATAGAGGCTGCCCAGCTTTCGTCGAACTCGGGACGAAAATGAGAGCGCCAGAAATAAAATATGCCGTTACTACGGCAACGCAGTTTCCACACATTCGAAACATGGTGTCCTGGTTCCCTTAAAGGGAAGATAAACCCCAAGAACAATGTGGATTGAGTGAAAGCAGCAACATTAGTAGAACACATTAGTGAAAGTTTGAAGAAAATCGGACAATCGATGCAAAAGTTATGAATTTTTAAAGTTTTGGTGTTGGAACCGCTGGATGAGGAGACTACTAGAGGTTATGACGTATGAGTGGACTACAATATCAAGAAAATATAAAGAAAATACTACAAAAATCCATTTTTCATGAAAATTACAAATTCCATCAACTTGATATTGACATATGTTAAGGGTAGCAATTATTCCCCCTGCTTTCTGAAAGCGGTTGGTCCACTGCTCTTTCATAATTCTAGAAAAGTGAATTTTTGTTGAATATCCTTTATATTTTCTTTGTATTGTTGTCCACTCATACGTCATATCCTCTAGTAGTCTCCTCATCCAGCGGTTCCAACACCAAAAGTTTAAAAATTCATAACTTTTGCATCGATTGTCCGATTTTTCTCAAACTTTCACTGATGTGTTCTACTAATGTTGCTGCTTTCACTCAATCCACATTGCTCTTTGGGTTTACCTTCCCTTTAATCCAAAGAACAGCATGAGTGGCGAATTGCATGAGCATTGCTACAAAACATGAGTAAGAAGTTTCATCCATATATTTTTCCTGCTTTATTTTCATGATATTTGGTTACCATAGCAACGCAGTTTCCAACACATTCAAACAATATCTTCATCACTACACCAGTGTGTGTGTACCAAAGTTCGTGAGTATTTTGCTTGACAAAAAAAACAAAAACAAGGAAATTCTGTGATCCACAATATTTTCCCGATTTATTGCCATGATATGCCGTTTACATATTACCATAATGTGCTGTTACCATGGCAACGCAGTCTCTAACACATTCGAAAAATGTCTTGCACATCTTATCATCCCGACACTAATATTTGTGTGCCAAGCTTCGCAAGCATTTTTCTTGAAAAATGAGGAACTGTTTCGATCCCTAATATTTTCCCGATCAATCGTCGTTATGTGCTGTTACCATGGCAACGCAGTTTTTGAGACATGAAAGAATGTGGCTTGCACATTTACCACAGGTAATGTGAGCGCCAAATGTCACGATCACTGCTCGAAAAATGTGAAAGTACCTCGCCTACCAAAAGCTATTCCGTGAATTATGGCCATAATATGCAGTCACCGTGGAAACGCAGTTTCCAATACATTTGAAAAAAATAATGTCTTGGACATCTCTATCCCAAAACCAATGTGTGTGTAATAAAACCTCATGAGCATTGCTTAAAAAAAAAATGAGAAGACTTGCAACGCATTGATTTCATACCGCGAGCCGTGGACTTATCGCTTTTTGCAACAAAATGAAAATTGGACATCGTTTTTTGCCGCAAAACACATTGATAAGTACAAACTTCCAAATTTTTCTCTTTGTGTAGATTTCTAGATATCAAACCTTTTATTATGTAGGTAACCGACATTCAGATTATGATCTCTTCATCATTCGCCTTCTACGCCAACAGAGTGTGAGGAAAAATCGTGATTTAAAAGAATTAAACAAAATTGAGTTATCGGTTTTTGCGAACAAACTCTTCATTATATATAATCAAATACAATAATTTATAAAAGCATCAACATTATCGGTGGCTCGGTGTCGAGCTTTGACATAATCCAATAAACATCATGTATGTATGCATACATATGCATATGTTATATACCAAGGGATCGATATTAGCGGTGGCCCGATCGCGGCCTCAAAATTTATGACTGTGTTTGTCTGTTTGTTCATTTTCCATCTGTGAAGATGGCTGGATAGCCCACATTCAGCTACGTTAAGCTGGTCTTCCATGGGGTCCAGTTGGATGTGAGGTGGGACCACTTCACCGGCTTAAACACCCTACTCTTTTCGATGAATAAATGAAGCGGGATATTTGACGTGCATGAGTTGTGACTCTGTCACACACGGGACCTACATTCTACTTCCTATCCGAGGGACATAGTGTTTTGCCTCTTGCCAGAAGGGACGGTGTGATTACACACAGCATTGCTCAGTCCAGACTCGGGTTCGAACCGGGGTCTTTAGGATCGTGAGGCAGACGACTGAGACAACTCACCGCCCTAAATGTCCATAATTTTTATCCAGAAAAGGGATACATAACTAGCGGCTCAGTGCTGCGTAACTGCACGCATTGCAGCCAGCTGCCGCGAAGAGGGTTGTCTCTTTCATGGCATGACATCATGTATTTCGTATTTATCACGTAATACTTTGTCTCAATTACTCAACGTTATTGTTCTATATTGATATCACTTGTATTTATACACAAGTTGTAGGATTTTAAAGACATGAACTTGAATATTATGAATCATTTACCAGAGACAGTTGGTTAACGCGATATCAGTCCAAGTACGTGGGTGTGTTTTTTTCAAACGCTTTAAGAAACGTTTATGAAATCATCAGTCATTGTCAGTCTATGATTTTCCCCTGTCTCCCTCTCTCTCCCTCTCTCTCTCTCTCTCTCTCTCTCATTCTCTCTCTCCCTCTCTCTTCCTGCCTTTCTTTAATATGTATGATATAGTGGAAAGAAAATATTACCATGGAAGACAATAGCACTATACGGATAGCAGTGCAGCTGAATATGGATTATCCGACCGTATTGTCTTGTACATATTTATGGTAATTTCTGCAGGCAACAAGAACTTTATATCTTATTTATTGAATAAATATAAGATTAGGTTAGTGTATGTTAGCAGTATTATAAAAGTGTGACAATATCAGACGTGTTACCTAAATAGAAGAGCAGTAACGCACAAACGATGTATACTGGCATGTTTGTAAGTTCCATTCCAGTGCAGTTATCTGTAAAGAATAAACAATTTCAGAAAGTAATTACTTTGAATGTTAGCACTAAGCAGTTGATTAAAGCATTGAAATATTCCTCGAAATGTGTACCTATTACAAGAGATATCAGCTTGACAAAGTTATCAAAAAGATCAGAGTATTTATTTTTAAAACAGATCTAGGGCTAAAAATCAGATAGCTAGGTAGCTCTGAAACCTACAAAAAATTGCAAGCATATTGTAATAATAAACACAACGTGCACGTGAATGTCTTTCGTCCGTTGTGATCATGCTTTGAGTTTTAACGTGATCATCTTCTTCTCCAAACACTTGAGAGATTTCCACCACACTCGGCAAAAATAGCATCCTGTGTCGTGGGGTGTTTGGATGTCAAATTGTTCAGATTCATCTAATCATTCAGATACATAATAGCACTTTAATTGATATTTCGGTATTCTGATAAACTCATGTCGTGGCATATTAATATAAATATGTTTTAAGTTACTTTGCAATTTACAGTATGTATCTATATGTTTTATTCTGCATATACGTTTTGTTACTTAAAGGGGATGACTAGTGACGATCAGTGGGAATGCTGGGGGATGATTGTTCCAGTCCTTGTGGATTCATTCAAGAGTACATTATATATCTATTGTTGTGTGAAAATTATTTGCTTCAGAATGGTCTCATATCTAAGTAATGTGCAGTTTAATGCCCCGTCACTGTAGATGCATGCTAACCTGGAAACATTAAACTGCACACTCCTTGAATATGAGACCATTCTGAGGCAAATGATTTTCACACAACAATAGATGTATAATGTACTCTCTTTTTTTCTTTATATGTTCTATTGGTTTCAACTATTGCCATACAAACATAAATCATTTCTAATTATGCTATACAAATAACACAAACAAGAAAATAAATTTTGCGAGAAAATAAATGGAGAAAAAGAGAAAAAAAGTAGAAGCAAAGTAGAGGTATGTTTGATTTTCAATCCTCCATCAAGGGGAGAGGGGAAATGACAAACCGGAAGATACGCGGTAGTTCACAACAAAAATAGAGATGATTTCAATTCACCACAGAGAGAGGGGAAAAGGGCAAACTCACTTACACTTTGAATGTATGACTATTGTGATAAAATAGATAGATATGAAGAGAGCATCTATTCCTTCCCAAGCAAAAAACAAAACAAAAAAAAACACTCTAAGGGATAATCTACATACTGTACATTGTAAACATATCATCCTAGCAAAATTGATTGTACATAAATGTACATACATACAACTACGAAGGTTCGGAAGAACTTGCCCTCTTCTCCACATTCCTTTAAATGCCGAATATCTCGGAAAAAAAGAATCAACTACAGCTGTATAAACATACAACTGGGTACTCTGTACGCGAAAAAAAAAAATTATCAACATGTAGTTCCCAACACCCTTGGCAGAGGATAACTCAGTCGGCTAAGACGCAAACAGCAATATAACAAAAGTGTTTGAAAGTTAACGGGGTAAATATATAAGGTAAATATAACGAGGTAAATATAACGAGGTAAATATACATGTAACAAGAGTGGTTTCATGATTTAAAAGGTGCGTAAAGGTGCGAGTGTCTTGTATGACTTTAAGCAGCAATATGATACTTGTAGATGACTATGTTAAAACCTCTACAATAGTATTTGATATACCAAGCAACTTTTCCTTATCATAGTGACTTGTAAAATGTTTGTACACTTAATAATCACAATAGGGGTGATCATTTCTGTATGCAGGATATCTTGTGGGGTGTTTTCGAGAACAATCATGTGCAATAAACCGCACATTACGTGGAGCAGATACCAATATGTAGGCCTACACGTCAGGTCCTATGTGAGCAGTTCTTTTCATATCATTTATTGTTGTTTCTGTTTGGTATAACAAACACCTTCGAAAACATACTTATTTGTTCACCATTAATAACCCACAAGCGCTTTGGGCCTTGTGGGAAAAGCGCACTATAAATAATAGTAATAATAACAATAATAATAATAATGGCTAACTTTGCAAATGAGAAATAAGGAAATCATTAAGAAAGAAAGCAGAGATAAGATAAAAAGAAAAGTGAAAGCATGGGGAATGAAGTTTGCATTTCCAGATGAAATTGTAGATTTTACCATACAAGCAGTAAATACCTCACCGATCAGAAAAAAAAAGAAAGACAATAAAAATGATGAAATCATTTTTTTTTTTCGCTGCATGGATCAGTATGGCCACCATCTGGGGTTTCAAAGTGAAAAACCACAGAGGACCTTCCTTATCTTGGGATGTAAAACAGTCAGGAATGTGCTATAGGCAAAAATTGAGCAAATAAAAGTCCACAAAAAAAGAGTTACAAGCCAGCAAAACCGTTACATTGTTTATGTAACAATACAGGTTTAGGTGTTGAATTACTCTGGGGATGCTACCTGCATGTAAAGTAAAAAATCTTTTCAAGGAGATGTACAAAATATGATAGACCAGGAGCTGGCTGCTGGTCAATTTACCCCATCAAGCCCAAAAGGTTTGACCCCTCAAAGTTACTGGGGCCACCCCCCTCATTACAAAACTGGGCGTCAGCCTGATACCTGAGGGCGGGGTCGTCCCCCAGGGACCCCCCCCCCCCCAAAAAAAAAAAAAGAAAAAAAAACGCCCCCCGGCGGGTGTAATTTACCCCATGGAGCCCATGGACCAAACCTGGTCTAAAAGAATGGCCTAGGGGTGTACATAATAAAAATATAAAAACTGACAAAATATCTGGTCGGGAAAGGGGTTGCCAGACCGTCCCCCCCCCCCCCCCCCCGGCGGGTGTAATTTACCCCATGGAGCCCATGGACCAAACCTGGTCTAAAAGAATGGCCTAGGGGTGTACATAATAAAAATATAAAAACTGACAAAATATCTGGTCGGGAAAGGGGTTGCCAGACCGTTCCCCCCCCCCCCCCCCGCGGGTGTAATTTACCCCATGCAGCCCATGCACCAAACTTGGACCAATGAAAGTGCTATGGGTGTACATAATAAAAACATAAAAACTGACACAATATCTGGTCGGGAAAGGGGTTGCCAGATCCCCTCACACCCCCCCCCCCCCTCCCACCGCCCATAACACCCCTTCGTGGGTTTAATTTAACCGACAGCACCCGTGGATCGAATTTGGCCGAGGAAAGTAGGCCCCACTATGGGTGTGCAAAAAAGAAAAATAAAAGCTGACAAAATATCTCACTTAGAAAGAGTTATCTAACATATCCCCTACCTTTGCTACTCCCCCCTCCCCCCCCCCCCCTTTCTGAGTGTGAAGGGCCTATACGGTTTGGAGAGGTATGAATGAGCATGTCATAAAAAGTAATAAATGGAACTTCTTGAAGTAAGATGGAGTTATAACAACAAAAGCATTGTGTGTGTGCATATATTCATATATCCACATGCCCCACCCCACTCCCTCCCCCCAAAAGAATGGAGTTATCGATATCTACACTAGAAACATACTCAGAGAGTGCAGACCTTTGCCAAGCAGCTCATTTCCACCCATCCACACATGCTAAAAACTGCCAAATTTCCCATATAAAAGCCTTCTGCTTTTAAATGCCATCAACTTCCAGCTGTGTGGTAGCGCCTTATACCTTGAGCACATGCTTTTACCTTCAGTGCATGTATGCAAACCTCAAATTCATGCAGCTTGAACTCCCAATTTCATTGATCTCATCTGCCATAAGATAAAATCATCAAAATTTCATAAAAATTCCCAGATCACTAACAAAATTTATATTAATCATCTGTTCTTAAAATGTAATTGTGTTATTATCATCTTTTCATACAAGTTTCATCCAAATGTGTTCTCAACCTTTCAAGTTGTTTTGCATACAAACAAAAATGCAGACAATACTACTATATAAGTAACATAAACTGTATCCAACATCCTACAGTTCAACTGTGTTACCATGCATGTGGAGCAAGCTCATGTACAAGAAACTGTATTGATACAAAATTGTACATGCAGTGCATGCATTATTTAGGCCATAGTGTGGTTAATTGCATGCATATATTTACATTTTATTCGTTGCATGCAATTAATCTCTACATTTCGAAGATCTGCAACACGTGTATCATTAGTCTGCAAACAATGAAAAAGCGGTGCTTTCCTGACCTTGGTAAGTGAACTGGGCTTTCCTATTGTAGGTACTAAAATACTGGCAGGCCCCTATGACAGTAGTACATGTATTTCAACACTGGATGACAATATTAGTGTCAGTAACAGAGCAAGCAAAGAAAGGTCAAGAGTCTAGATCTTGGACTAGATCTAGGTCTCAAATATGCTATGATATGGCTAGACATCTAAACCTATTTCCTATACACGCTATAGCTTGCAGAGTACCTGGTACTATTTGGCGAAACCAAATGAACTGGAACAGGGGATGGATTGTCAGCGAGACGTAGTGTATTATGAGTCATAACTGAAAAACCAATAAATAGAACATCAATGTTCTCAGCCTATATAGGTTTAAGTGACAAAGGTGTGCATTGCTTTAAATTTGCATAGAACACTTAAACCCTGAATTTGTTGAAGTCACTGCACTTCCTATCATTCATAGAGTCAAAAGGCAGAATTATACTACATTTCAATTTCTCTATGTAGGACATCTTTGACTTTAGGATTGGAAATAGCCTTATAAATATGTATCATAAGTGTTGAAGATGCCGATGTTCCAATGAATGAATACTTGGAAAATTGGGTATGAAGATTAGGCAAATAATCTGAAACTCTCTTTAAATATAACAAAAGAAATAACAAACAGCCTGATTAAAGTTGCAAAAATTGTGATACTGATGTCTTAACAAGCTATAGTACATGCAGCATGTCTACCATGCCAGAAACATGGACAGAGAGCCTTAAGATTGAAGAGCTGTGACAAAATGAAGCCTCAAATTGCTTAAATTGCAGATCAAAACCATTGGTAGTAAGATAATATTTTAAATACCTGTTTATTACTTTATAGATATGCAGATGATATGTCTAAAACTATGAGATGACATCCACCACTGAGCGTAACAATGGATGCATATCATATCTGAAACCATTTCTCCTTGTAAATCTAATGCAGCTTATTCCAACTGGAATTTACTAGAGTCACATAAAGGTAATGTGAGCCTGAATGTTGTGATCCTAGCACTACCTCATACAAAATAGGGAAATGGTGTTTTTTGTCAGCTAAAAACATGACAGGTTATTATGAGGTTTTAAAAAGAATCTGAGTGAAGGACTGATAGTTGTTATTTGCATGTTGTTAAAGGCATGTTGATGAAAAGATAAACTTTGATTTGGTGTACAACTGGCCTTAAGTATTTGTGTGGTTGGTGTGAAACCGTAGTGTACTCTCAACAAAGGCTTTCTTTAAGCATTTGTTTCCTATAAGGTGAATACATTATATAAGTACTCAGTAGCCTGTATATAGAGTACTGTAAAACATGATGCAACTTCACACACATAGCTTTCAAAATCTGTTAAGTGTTCCTGCTTGGAAGTCCACTGAGAGTATCCCTGTACAGTATAACATTCAAAAGGTATGAACATCTTACAGACCTACACTGTATTTGGTTTTGATGTTGTTCTTTTATTTTCATATGTACTTCTGCCACAACTGTGAAGCTTCAATTTGCCTAGTATCAGATAATTTATGCACTGACATATAGCAATGCATCTGAGTCATTTAATACCCCATTTAATCACTTCTTCTTCATGTTGGACACTCTGCATTTATGATTGATGTACAAGCTACAGTGTTATAATCTGAAATAGTCTTAAGTCCTACCAGTGCAAGTGACCATGGTTGTGAGACATTTTATTTACCACTATGTACATACATTATAAGAATACATGTATGTCCATGGTCATGTGTAAGCAGTATGCATGTGTGTGTGTGTGTGTGTGTGCGCGCGCACACATGCCTACTGTTACACCATAAATACACACCACAATATCCAAAATTATATACAAAATTGATCAAAATAGGCATATAACTACTACATCTTATATACAGGTTGTGCTTTATGGATGATAGGCCACACAACATGAATGGATAGATTGTATCAATACTTAGCCCTTTCTGTATGGACTTGAAAAATATGTATCACCATACAACGTACCTCTTCCTTCCGAATGACTTGGTACATTACAGTACACATGTGGGTGCATATTGCTTTGTGTGTAAATGTGTGTGTCTGTGTGTGTGGGGGAGGGGGGGTATAGGGGGAGTGGTTGTCCCAGGGGCAGTTTAACCCCTTTCCTGCCCAGATGTAATGTCAACTTTTCTAATGTTATTATGTACATGTAGACTTCTACCTCTCTGCACACTACACTGAGAAATCTCAACCCATGAGGGGTGTTTATGTGTGTAGGGGGCCTCAGGGGGGCCCGACGGGGCAGTCTGGCAACCCCTTTCCCGACCAGATGTTGTGTCAGTTTTTATGTTTTTATTATGTACACCCATAGTACTTTCATTGGTCCAAGTTTGGTGCATAGGCTGCATGGGGTAAATTACACCCGCCAGGGGGGGGGGGGGGGTTCCAGGGGGGGGGGGGGACGGTCTGGCAACCCCTTTCCCGACCAGATATGTTGTCAGTTTTTATATTTTTATTATGTACACCCCTAGGCCATTCTTTTAGACCAGGTTTGGTCCATGGGCTCCATGGGGTAAATTACACCCGCCGGGGGGGCGTTTTTTTTTTTGGGGGGGGGGGGTCCCTGGGGGACGACCCCGCCCTCAGGTATCAGGCTGACGCCCAGTTTTGTAATGAGGGGGGGGGGGGTGGCCCCAGTAACTTTGAGGGGTCAAACCTTTTGGGCTTGATGGGGTAAATTGACCAGCAGCCAGCTCCTAGTCTATGAACATTACACCGCCCTCCTCCCCCCCTCCCCCATCCGACATAGCAAATAAAAAGAAATCATTCATATACATTCACCTTCTAATATAGCATTGCAACAGCTCTGTTACTTCTGGTTCTGGAGAAGATTTGGGTGCATTTTGTTCAAACAGTCCCGTATGTTGAGGTCTTTGGATTTGGTGCCCCTTCAAAGTGGGATTCCTTTACCCAGGGATGCTATCTCCCAAATTTAAGTTTAGTTGAGATGTATATGTCATAATTATCATTTTCAAGAAGATGCTGGAAATGTGAAAATTCCACCTCCCCCTACCATGGACACGCCTGGATATCGCCATAATTTATAACATGAAGCTTCTAACTTAACTTTACTATTTGCCTAGCTCTATCATTTGGTTCTTATCATTGGAGAAGGTATACAAAAAAAATCCATAATTTCTTATGTAATTATTTGCACATTAATTTTGGTAATGCAATATATTTTGATAATAGAATTATTGTGCACATTTATTCTTTTTTTTCCTTTAAATCATGTACATATATATTTTCTGAGATTTCGCTGAACGCTGAAAATGATTTTGATTCATAATAGCAAAATATGTTGAGGAGAAATTAATGAATCTTACAAACAAAATAAAAAATACATTATGAAAAAAATCGTAATTTTATCGTTGATTTTGCTCTTTTTCTACATTTTGTTCTTTTTCTTTTAATGTATCAAACCTATAGCTCATGTCAGCATCCCCCTTCCTATTATATTCTTAAGTACAGGCATCTTGTCCTAATATTGTCCGTGCTCGTATATGTCTCGAGATGTGGTGTGCTGCGTTGTATAGTAACTATTTTCATTCCTTAATTCTTTTTTGCAAAAAAAAAAAGTTTGTTTCCTTTCTTTTCCTCTCTCCAGTTGCCCTCTAATCTATTTCTTTAGAAAGGTTATACTCTGAGGAGTACATGTCAAGCTATTGCTTTCTAGTGAACTCCTACGTTCTTCAGTATGTGTTATTAATCTGTAATAGTTTGACATTTTTGTTATTTCGTTGGTGACAAGGTAAGGTCCTTTACCTTTAAAGGACAAGTTCACCTTCATAGACATGTGAGTTGAGTGAATGCAGCAATATTAGTAGAACACACCAGTGAGAGTTTGAGCAAAATCGGACAATCCGTCAAAAAGTTACGAATTTTTGTAGTTTCTGCTCATTCACGGCTGGATGAAAAGACTAATATAGCTTGTGATGTCACAACGATACAAAGAAAGTACAACGATATAAAGAAAGAATAAAGAAAATTGAACATATTTCCATTTTTCTCGAATAACAAAAGAACACTCGACTTCTCTCTTTCAGAAGGCAGGGGGGATAATATTACCCTTAACATACGTCAGTCGCAAGTTGAAGAAATGTGCACTTTATTCAAAAAGTAAAGTTTTGTGAAATTCTCTTTTTATTTTCCTTATAGAGTTGTACGCATGTGACATCATACACTGTAGTAGTCTTCTCTTCCAGCAGTGACTGCGCAGATACTTAAAATATTCGTAACTTTTGAACGGATTGTCCAATTTTCCTCAAACTTTCACTGGTGTGTTCTACTAATATTGCTGCATTCTCTCAATCCTTATGTATATGAAGGTGGAGTTGTCCCTTAAGTAGTTTGTATTCTTTAAAGATTTCATTTATATCATGTTGAAGAACAAGTGAATTCAATTGAAATGAATTGAAATGAACGTGCTTGATGATGACAGTCCGCCTATAGGAAAAATTACAGTGTAGAAACAGCCCTCTTGAAAGTTAACAATGAGATCCTGCTGGCCTTAGATTCACACAAGGAAGCCATCCTCGTCCTTCTTGACTATAGTACTGCATTTGACACCGTGGACCATCCCATCCTAATTCAAAGGCTGGACAAAAGGTATGGGTTCCGTGGAAATGTCCTTGAATGGCTAAAATCCTATCTGAAAGACCGGACACACAGTGTGCAGATTGAAGACGCTACATCTGATATCCACCATGACAGCTGTGGCGTCCCACAAGGTTCAGTTATGGGACCACTGATATTTACTCTTTATAGTTCTCCAATCATCGACATCATCAATGATCACGGCCTTCAACCAATGGTCTACGCAGATGACACACAGATTCTAGTCACTTTCAATCCGGATGATCGAGAGGTGTCTGTTCTCAAGCTCAATAAGTGTCTGGCTGACATAAAACGCTGGTCTACCAACAATTGCCTAACCTTGAATGACTCAAAGACTGAAGTTATCCATTTCTCCTCCAAGTTTCTTACATCCTCAAGTACTGTGGCAGTCAGTATTGGTGATGTCAACATTATGCCGTCGTCCTGTGTTCGAAGTCTTGGCGTCCTTCTTGACAGCCATCTCACCATGAAGGAATACATCAAGCAGGTCTGCAAGTCTGAGCTGCTACAGCTGCTCTTGATGTCTCGGCAAACTACGACCCTACCTCACGAAGAAGATCACTCACACTTTAGTTCACGCTTTTGTTATTAGTAGGTTAGATAATTGTAATAGTCTGTTGACTAATCTTCCCAAATCGGACAGTTATCATCTTCAAAGGATTCAGAACACTGCTGCCCGCATCATTGAAAAGCTCCCGAAGTATAGTGAAATCTCACATACTTTTACTCAACTTCACTGGCTCCCCATTGAAAAGCGTCTCATATTTAAGATTCTCCTGTTAGTTTACAAAGTTCAAAATGAAATTAGTCCACAATATCTTAAGGAATTGATCACCTCACCTGTCCCCACACGTAGTCGGAGATCACAACACCAATCCCTTCTCCGCATACCTAAAGTCAATACTAAGTTTTATGGTGGCAGGTCTTTTTCAGTTGTTGCCCCAAGATTGTGGAATTCACTACCACAACATATCCGTCAGTCAGCTTCACTGGGCTCATTCAAATCTTCTTTGAAGACTTATCTATTTGTGAATTGATATTTTCTTTTTTCTTTGTACATGTATGTGTGCATTGAAAGTAAATTGTTAATTACAGTATGTTTTGTGATGAGATTGTGAAGCGCATAGGGAACATTCATTTGTTATATGCGCTATAAAAATGTCATTATTATTATTATTATTATTATTATCATTATTATCATTATTATTATTATTATTATTATTTATCATGATATAGGCTACCGCTAGTTTGCAGGCACACACCCTTCGAAGTGAGTCTGCACTACAGGACCACTGGCACTGAGCCTCTCTCCCATGGGAGATTGGCATAACGAAATGTGTGCTCGACCGCTGCGTACGCATCGCTCTGATACATTTTCAGAAGCCTAGGCATCGAGTTACACTTTAAGACCGGGTTACACTTTAAGACCGTAACATACGTGACTCAAGAAACCAACCAATAACGAAACATTTACTTTTCTCTGCACTCACTGGTCGGTGAAATTGTTATGATGCACGATGTGTCTGTAATAATGATAGTGATGATGAATAACACTTATATAGCGCTTAATAGTGATGTTTCATTAATCCGGAAAAAAATATATTGAAGTAGGATACAGCATTATGTACATCTGATATAACAACAACAACAACAACAAAACAATTGGGATTTGTCTTTGTTGTTTTTTTCAAATACTCTCTCTCCGTATTTAGCATTGACAGTCCCTATAGAGCTTTGAAAAGCCGGATACACCTGCGAACAAAGGACATCTACGACATAGATTATTGATCATGACCCAGGGAAACCTAGCACGAGCCTGATTCGTATTGAATAATTAAGATATGTACAGCTCAGGCTATAAGCCGTCAGTGTAAATCGTGTTTGCACTGGCTTCTCTGGCCCTCATGATTGGTTGATTTTCTGCTACCAAACGCTGGGGGCGAAATTCGTTCACTTGAGATATTTGAACGGATCTCTTATGGATCTTAGATTTCAAAAGAGGTTTCTTCTTTTTGCGCCATGAATGCCTATATCTTTCTTTGTTTGTAAAAAAAAATTGCTCAAATCCAGTTTAATTTGCAATGTAAAATAAATAGACATAAAATATTACACTGCAAAAAGTCCGGTGTTGAATATGAAACACCAAGTTGGTGTTAAATTTTCGGTGCTCATTTATGGTGTTAAATTAACACCTAGGGGTGACATTTCAAAATATAAAACTGTTTTTTGAAGAGTTTCTTAGTAACTGCACTTTTTGTTGATTTTGAACTTAAATAAGACGATCAAAAATTTTCCGATAAAATACTTGATTTTTGAAAAAAATGTGTTAACACATTTACACCACAGTAACACCAGTTAGTGTGGTCTCCTATTGAAGCTGGACGGGTGTCATACCATTGATATCAACACCAGCAATATCAAATCAACACCATGTGGTGTCATTATTGAATCAACACCAGTACAGTGTCAAAATATCACCAGATACAGTGTCAAATTAACACCATGAATTAGTGCCAGGTGAACACTTTTCAACACCATCACAATACATGTTCTACACCTTTGGGTGTGGTCCTCTATTAACACCTGATCGGTGTTAAAATCAACGCCCATGGTGTTAATCTAACACCGATGTTTTTACAGTTTACCTAGAGGAAAAAACATCGAAAAAAAACGCACAGTAATTGTATTATTTCTAAGTGAGAATAGACAGCTACCAGTCAAATATATGGAATTCAACCTGATCATTGCTTCTTTCCCTGACAGGGTCACTTTTGATGTCTATTATCGTCTTCAATTTGACTGAAACCTACCAAGTTTGTTAAGGTAAGGGGATAGGTAGAAGACAGGACTGGTGGAGGAGAAGGTAGGGGTCTGTTCACCATAGCACCATATGGGTATAAACAAAAGTCATGTGTTTGATTCCATGCTCAATGCATTTTACCAAATACCTGATATTTCAGTACAGCATGGAAAATTGTGTGGTGCCCTTTTAATTCATCGTATTGTGACGGTTACCAATTTCGCATTTCACATGAAGGTTACGCATTTTTTTTTCCCATTTTCTTTTCTTTTCAAAAAACAGACCGCATCATTTGCGGCTTCATTAAGATTGCATAATTTCTACTGATAAAACGGTTGGCATCCAAATTTCTTTGCAATGTATCCCTTTATTACAAAAGCAGACCAATACTTTCACCTTGTGTGCGGATGTAATCTGCATGTCCTTCATGAGCTGCGTTCAGACGAATGCAGTTTTGGTCGGAGTAACTTCGGAGGAAGGGTCGGCGGAAGCTTGGTCGGAGGAAGGTTGGAGGAAAGGTCGGAGAACTAGTGCCCGTCTGACCAAGGACGTGGTAACTTCCTCCGGTCGGTGGAACTTACCACGACCTCTTCCTCCAACCAAGATACTCCTGAGTTTTCTCAGGAGTATCTCGCTACCACGACTAGCCGTTCGGAGTAAATTACCCGTGCGGACAAGCCCTCGGAGTATGACCTTACATACCTTACGACCTAAGTAAAACTTCCGGGGTCAAATCGCAATGTTGACATTTTGCGAGTAAACGAGCGCGTGCAGTACAATTTTAACCTATAGCCGATCGCGACGAGGAAGCTATATGGAAGTGTAGCGCTCAGAAATTCTCATCAACAAGAATGGAGAAGACAAATGCCGCTGGTGTGTTTTAGAATCTCCGTGTTTTAGGCTTAGACGTTGAATACATTAAAAATGCTCACAACTACTTAGTTTAATTAGTTTAATGCAGATGCCCGCAACACATGTTTAGCACCGAGGTGGGGGATGATCCTTATTGGAAAATAATTATTATACTAAAAGTACTATCAACACACAGCCGAAGGTTTTTTCTGGGAACTACAGGCACGCCGTAATAGGACACGCAACAGCAGTCATCGTCATGGAAACCCCCATCTATCGGTCTGCAGAGAAGATACATACATCAACCAACGCTGCACACTGGTATTGGTCTGACGGTCCCTGACCAGTAGAAATCACTTTCAGGAACGGACAAGTAAAACATGGAAAAACTGGGTACCTATTAGTCTGACCTGTCTGTCAGACCAGGGAGGTGGCTCCTCTCACCTCCCTGGTCAGACCAACAGAAAAAAATGGTTAGTATGCAGCCCTGCATCAACATTTGAAGAGTTTGTTCGCAAAAGCCGATAAGTCCATTTTCATGAAAATCAACTGTGATATAAGGAATAATTGTCGATGATAAGGCGGTCTAGAAATCCTTTCATCATCTCATCCACGGGGAAGAGCAACTTAATATCACCAACAGATTTCTTTGGAAGGGCATCAATCGTGACGTTCGTTCATGGGCCAACTACAGTGCAAACGCATGAGCAAATTCCTCCCAACAACAAAGCACCCTTATGCACCCCGTTCATATTTCCATTTTCTCAATTGTCAACATTTTACTAAGACTGTTTTCGTCAATGCTCTGACCATATCATATCCGCTCGTGGTCACACTAAAAGTAATAACAATTTTACGACCCCATGTCCACTCTGTTGTGAACACTCGTGTACCTCAAATTCTTAGCGAGCAACGTCACTCCTCCCGTCATAGCAACGCAAAATGAACATTATGCTTGACCAATTTCCTCCCTCATTCACTCCTCATCTCGAAGAAGATTCTCGCGCCTGTAACAACTTCTCCAAGGAACAGCTTGTCAGAACAAATCAACAATAATTCACTACCGCTTATACTATTTGACAGCTTTCGACTTGAAAGCAGGATACGTCAAGTTGCAAACGCACTGTCTTCTCACTGAACATCATCTCGCTCTCCAAACATTGGATTCGCGAATTCTCTCTCTCTCCTTCTATCCGTATCTGTCTCAAAATTTCGTCTTTGATTTCGCCTTCTTGTGTAGTACCACCCATCAAATTCTCATTGTGCGATTTCTACCTTATTTACGGTTATCATTATTTGTGTCGCGTTATATGTTCACATCATGTCTTTCCTATATAGGAAAAGTGCAATAACTGAACTTTAAATCGGAGGACCACTTTAGTATCATCGGCATAAAGTATGAATTACAAAATGGACGGATTTTGTCGAAACTGGTCTAAAACATTTCATATGAAAGGCACATCAATGAATGACAGTGAGCAAGAATAAAATTCGTCATGGCTATAAACATCGTATGTAGAAAATATAATTATGCGGTTATAAATCATTTGACAGAGCAGTTATTTCAAAAATTCCTAATCCAAAAATGAATAATGCGCTACCTTTGGAGGTTTTCTTGGGTCCACTGTAAAAACATCGGTGTTAGAGTTAACACCACGGGTGTTAAATCTAACACCGATCAAACTTCAATAGAGGACCACACCCACAGGTGTGCTCACCTGACACTTCGTGATGTTAATTTGACACTGTACCTGGTGTTATTTTGACACTGTACTGGTGTTAATTCAAAAATGACACCACATGGTGTTGATTTGATATTTGTTGGTGTTAATATCAATGGTTTAACACCCGTCCAGCTTCAATACGAGACCACACCAGCTGGTGTTACTTTGGTGTAAATTTATTTTCACATTTTTTCAAAAATCTAGTATTTTAATGTAAAATTCATGATCGTCTTGTTTAAATAAAAAATCAACAAGAAGTGCAGTTACTAAGAAACTCTTCAAAAAACAGTTTAAAATTTGGAAATGACACCCGGAGGTGTTAATTTAACACCATAAATGAGCACCGAAAATTTAACACCAGCTCGGTGTTCACTAATTAACACCGGACTTTTTGCAGTGTCGAATACATCTAAAGTAAAGTGTATATTAATGAAGAAAAAATATAGAATGGTTATAGCTATGAACATCCCATGTAGAAACTATGTATCATCCAATAGGTAGTAATCACATTAAAAGTACAATAACCATAATGTGATAAACAATCATAACATATGATTATTACAGACCAAAAATTGCAACAAAAAAATTGCACACACATATCACTATCCCCATTATAATATATGTTCCAAGAAATTCACATACGCAGAAATGTTGAACAGTTTCAGACATTTTTTAGATAGAATGTATGTACCATGAAGTCAATTGTATACTCACATTTTTGACACCCAATCCTAATGATATCCTTGATGGCAAAGAATACAGAACATATCCCTATTATGGAACTGTCATTCGAACTTGTAACTCAAGCAAACACTTAATGCACTCGAACAACTCCAGAGACATCTGTCTCATCCAAGTATTGATGTCTAGAAGTTCTTTTGAAATGCAGAGAAAGATCGCGTTAAAATTGATTGGATGACCGTAAACATGGTGATCAGTGCACTGAGAAGTACAAGTTATGCCAAACGCGTACACGCGAAGGTATAGAGGATGCAATGACAGTGGTATTTCATTGGTCGAAGCTAACTGAATAACCGTAAACAACGCTCTGGGAAGTACAATCCACGCCGGCTGCCTTTCAAACGCGAATGTTGACTAGAGGATCAAATGATAGGAGCAGTCTGTGCCATCCCATTGGTTAAAGCTGACTAAATAACAGAAAACACTGCATTGAGAAGTACAATCCACGCCCAATGCATTCAACACATCAAGGCAGAGAGGCTTCATTGATAGTAGCAGTGGCATCGCATTGGTTGATTTTGAAGCTTAAATGGGAATATTACAGTATAAGAATAATAGAGTTCATGGACTCTATATATCGTTGAGCGATTTGTCAAAGTTCGTATGGCACTCCTAGTGCCACCGGGATACGTGCCTGTTGGACCAGTTTTAGCCTCATCTTAAGCAATAATCAATGCAAAATATTTTGGAACGTGAATTGGTGAAATCGACAGAACATTTTGACACAATTCCTGGTTTTCATGAAAATACATCCAACTCAAAACTCTTCTCGGATAGGAAATGACACAATAGAAGAAAAATGTACATTGCATACATGCGCTTACATTTTTCATACGATTTCAACAAGTGAGATGCCCAGATGTTTTGAAATACATTTTCCTTCAAGTTCTGTTGAATGCTTTTCGATACAACACACTTATTTAAGCTATGATCTAAAGATAAAGTGATTAGTTACTTTTGTGACTGTCATGTGTTTATCCAACACAGCACTATTTGGGCAATTTCCATTGTAAACGCGACACTGAACAACTGCTGAATCTTTCATACTTTTAGGCTTTTCTGGCATCAAACTTGTTTTAATCATGTAATTAATTGGGTGGTAGAAGGCTTCACGGCGCACCACGTATTCTTTCAAGGGAACGGCGAGAACATGCTTGCCGAAACGTCGGGATTGGGTAGGCCCTATTCAGGGCCACTCACATACTCCAGAAAGAATACGTGGTGCACCGTGAAGCCTTCTACCACCCAACGTTCTACCACCACGGAAGCCTTCAAACATGTAATTCATTATCTCAATGGATTCCCCCATGCCTCTAAAAGTGGTATATTTGTCCCTGTATGTTGTGTAGTTCAAAAGTTATGGAAATAGATTGCTTTAATTGAAAATCCAAGATGGCTGGCAAGATGACACTTTTTTTTTGGGGGGGGGGGGGACACACCTAGGGTAACAAAAAGGCAAATTAAAAAATATACATGCTCGGAGGGGGCATGGGGACCCCCGTTCCTACCAGACTATATGAATGACAAGTCCTAATTGATTTCAATTTTTGCATCTCAACTCAGATTTTCAAGGCAACTTAACAGTGATACAATTTCAAACATGACTTTCAATCACAGTTTTATAGAATTTCACTTTAGATGAAGTATTTACCAGCAGTACTCTAAATAAAATGTTCGTATTTATATTGCTTCTCAACTCAAAGCAAAAGGAATTACATAGGCGTGACAAATTTATACTACATGCAAAACAAAAACAAAAAAGCTTGTAAAACATTTACATGTAATACAGATAAGGCAGTACAATTAAATATGATTCAACAAGGAAGCAGGAGCATAAGCATAGCTTGACTGGGCTGACGGCCTTATCGGGAAATATATAGCTCTCACAAAAAGAACGGTTTTATTTTTTTTTGTCTAATTACAATAGTATGCTTTAGACGGAAAAAGAAGATAATGAATGAGTGCTGTGCGAGTGCAGTAGATGTGTTGAATGTTTGTAATGGGCCGATATGATATGTAATCATTCTTCAGTATATCAACACAATAATACTGTTGAATTCAGAAGAAAAAAATTAACAAAATTATATCATTTATGAAATTTCACGATTGTCAGTCTACGCCATTATCCGTAAGCATGGTAAGCCCCATGATGTAATGTCGGTCTCGTGGGCCTTTTTAGGCTAGTGTCGGCTTCATGGGATAACCTCTTTAAATTCTAACAATAATAACAAAAGCAACAAACAAGCAAACAAACAAAAACGTAGAAACCACGATTGTGTATGCCCCTAGACAGTCATACTTCCGGCTAACTTTTTTGCTATAATATGTTCGTCCTTACCCAATTGATATCGTGTTCTTACTGCATTATAATGTCACACATTTTATTTTCTTAAAAAGAGACTGTACAGTGGGCCATTCTCAGATTAAGTGTTCAATTCCATGTGAGTACAACCGAAAAATCAACCACAAAGTAATACATTCAAAGATGTGTTTTCGGAAACTTCAAAACCGGTCAAACACGAAACAAAAAGTGGAACATTCTAAATGATGGCCATTCATTGAGTAAAAATGAATTTAAATAGAGCATCATATATGATTTTTGATCACCAATCAGATACGTTACCGCAAATTTACATGTTAAAATGGACTCCTAACTCTGAATTAAATTTATTGTTTTGATCCAATTTCTGTTCAGGAAAAGACATCTGTCCCCCCTAAAGATATTGGGGTTTTTCAAGAGGTAAAGATGTTGTCATCCCTTGCTAATTGGTAGAAATTATTTCTGTGTGGTAGGTTGAAATATGCTTTTTGCTGGAATGAATTATAACTTGAAGATTCACTTTGTATTTTTAACAAATTTCGCTTACAAATAAAGTTTCGAATCCCACAAATCATGCAAAGGGAACGATCCGATCTGGAATTTCCACAGGAAACAAATATGAATTGCTTTCCTGGGGAAATAACTATTGAAACACACCGAATCACCTTTGGTAACGTATCTGGTAAAATATAAGTAATAATTTTAGTTGTGTATGAATTGATAAATAGCATCTGTTTAATTATTTACCTCATGAATTGATGTAAAAATGAATGATGTAAGCCCAAATTAACCATTTTAAACATTGTACGTAATATTTAAACTATGAAATGTAGTGGAAAAGAGCCCTAAATGTGAAAGCTGAGTTCTTCATTCACAGAATATTCTCATCTTGCGTCTGAATGTATTTATCCATCTGACTATAAATATTCATTAAGTTTTGATGGATAATGCAAACAAGGTTTAAAAAATATATTTTTGCAGGCACTTAGAAGGAAGTAGGTACAGTCTCTATGAACTCGATATGCTAAACAGTTGTTTGACCTATGGTAACGTGTTTGGCTCATCCCTTTTAGTAAAAATGAATAAATAATTGTTCAACTTATCGATGAATCTTGAGTAGTTCTTCATATGTTGAAAAACACTAGAATAAATATGCAACAGAACACTGAAACTTTTCTCGGAAGCGTTTCATAAACTACTTTTTACTCTTTCAAAGTTTGGTAACGTATCTGGCGTACCGTAAATGAATCTGTCGGTGAAGTTACAGAGCAATTTCTACTGAATATTCTTCATTTGAACATAACTTTAATTTTTTATGGAAGCGTCATTCTATGCAGAATTGTTTTGTGAACACTTTGTTTTACATAACATTATTTGTCACCGTGGGTGCCCTGAATTATACGTAACGTATCTGCTAAATCTGAAAAGCAAAAAACTGATATGCTGAATCTTAGCTTCGTCTTGTAAAATAAACGTTCAAAGTTGTTGCATAGAATATGAAAGTGGCTGGGTTTTATAGAATAGAACTTTGGAGTTTATGAGCACACAACGATTTGTTTGTAAAAACATTTACAATTTCTTTTCAGCATTTTGATTATGTGGTAACGTATCTGTCGGAAACTTGGCATTAAGTTGTGAGACACTGACGCACAAAGAAAAATCATGTGGAAGTGTTGCTCTTTTTCACCTCTCTGTCCTTTTGGTGTAAGAATATAATCCTGAGGTCCAACAAAAAGAAGCATGTAATGTGTAGGGATGAATTTTGACCAGATTTGATCCCAAGAAAGCACAAGACCAATGAGCAAAATTCGGTCACGTATCTGGGGTAACGTATCTGTGGTAACGTATATGGTCGATCATATTATTATGAGAGCGATATCTACCAAATATTTCTTACTTGTACTAAACTTTAATGTTGAATCGATGCGTCATTCCGAGGAGTAATGTATAATATACAATTTGTCTGACATTGCAATATCTGTCGCAGTGGGTGGCGTGAAAAGTATGTAACGTATCTGTCCTAATAAAAGTGTAGAAAACCGATATTTCAAACATTGTACCGTATTCTCAATAAAGAGCTGTTGCAAAAAAAAATCTAAGTACTTGCAGTGTATGAAGTATATCCTCAGGGTTTCATATACACAGGGTCATTGCATAGTCTTGTTATTTTCGCGATGCTGTAACACTAAAGAAACTGGTAACGTATCTGGCGGTGAATTTGGCGACAGGTTTCAAAAGGCTATAAAAAAAGAAGTCAATAAAAATTTTGGAACTTTTTGAGTATTGTGATTAGCACATATGATATGCTCATCGTCCATGAAAATGATATTTGGAAAGTGTGTTTGTGGACGGAGAGGAGCAATAAAACATAATTCTGAAATAGCCGGCGACACTGCGTTTTGGGGGTCTTAACGAAGTTTAACAGCAAAATTTTATACAAAAAGGCAGACAACCGCATTTGATCGTGTTTATTTTTAACAAATAAAGTCCTCGTGATATACTAGAAACATTTAAATAGTATCGAATAGGTTTCAGGGAACCGCAAACTGTCATGGAAGTTCGGCGACACCAAAATTCCGTATTTGAACGCTTTTACTGAGAATGGGCCCAGTACTGGTTGAGGTGGGGATTCAGGTTAATAGCATTCCTAATTGAGATATAAAATGAGAAACCTCTTATGAAATATGAAAGAGCGTGTAATTTTAAGAAGGATTCAACGTTTATTTGATGAAAATTGGTTTTGAAATGGCTGAGATATCCAAAAACGTGATAATAATAAAAGGCGACAGGCCACGCCCTTTTCAAGGATCTCTTTGTTTCACCTTGTTTTTGGATATCACAGCCATTTCAAAACCGATTTTCATCAAATGAACTTTTGATACCCCTTAGAATTGCATGCTCTTTGACATCTCATAGAGTGGTTTCTGACTATCTCGCAAAACGTTAAAAGCTAAATCCTCACCTCAACCAGAACTGTTCACACGTTTTAAGCAGATACTTTATAATGTATGTTACAATATCAAGCTCGGCTTACTGGGGATCCTCCTGTATGGTACCTTGACTTTTTGTTTATTATCATTATGTCTTCGTTCTTTGTCACAATGATTGATTACCTGTCATGTGCAAAATCAGCCATGAATTATTATGAATCATGTGTTTATTTCTGAAAGTGATCAGAGTTGATTATATTGTACCACACAAAAACAATAAAATGAAATGAAATGAAATAAAGCAAAATTGGACAGTTCTGCAGGTATTATGATAAAAGGTGCACACCTTGCTGTGTTACCTAACTAATTGACTCCCAATGCAGGGAAATGGAGAAACACAGAGAGAGAGAGAGAGAGATTCGTCGAAAGAGAGAAAGTGATAATGATAATTGCCGAAGATATTCAATAATGAATTAGAAAGTTGTTGAGAGCGGTTGCCATATTTTATTCAAATTTGTACGAGACAAGTTTAACATAAAATGAATTATATTATTTCGGTGCACTTTTATAGTGTTGAACCTGTACCATGCATTGCTCATAAGTATAGGCTTTGGTGGAGTTATACACAAACTCTGGCAGTCATAGATAATGCGATTCATTGCCGATGCATAATTCGAAATTTGAGAGTTCTTGTTGAGAAGTGAGCACCCTTCGTATTTCTTTCGTATCATAACGGAGGGTAGTTTATTAATGCTATTCTATACTGTTCTATTACTCCTTGCTACGACACAATAAAAAGACATCGAAAACCAAATCTGCGGTTATGGTTGGTTTAATCGTGGAAGCCAAAAGTTATCCATACAATCGAATGACAACGTGCTTATACATAATAATAGCGAGTTCGATAATGTTTTGTACATCTTCCATATACATTATGACTAACTTCTTGATACACCATTCCAAACACGTACAATAGTACTTTCACAGCATTATACATCCCGAGATGAAGGGGGTTTATAGCCCCTGTGACAAGGGTCCTTAATTCAATAGTAAACCAATGTTACTCGACTGGTATATCAAGCGAAAGCAAAGCCACCCGTAAAAAGTCCATCCGCCCCGTCGCACCGATAGCGAAATTGGCAGGAAATAAAACCCAAACACCTGTTCTGGTCGCATAACTCCGATCCCTTGCGTCCGCGCCTTGAAGCAGTCACCGACCAGTGCGACTGCCCCAAGACTTGCATATTTACGGAGGGCTAAGCCAATAATCCATCCTCGTGGTACTAAGGTCAGCCTGCTTCGCTACTCACCGGTAAATAGAATTGCATCCAAAAGTATGTTACCAAAACAATTAAGCCCCTTCACCTCGAGAGGAATATGATTCTGAACACTTTAAAATGTACTTTAATGCAGATGTTATCCTATACCGGCTTAATTTTATCAAAATACGGCCGCAAAGTGTGGCAACTCCCAAGCAGGGGCGAAAAACCAGCAAAAAACCCTTCAGCTTTCCTCAACCACCATTATTATGAAGGGAAAATGTCGCCGGAAAATTCCCCTGCGGTCCACCTGCGCGGTGCAACCAAGCTACGCTCTTGAGAATGGCCACACTATCACACTGTTACCTTACAACCCGCGCCTCCCCGATGCCCATTCGAATATTATTATCATTATTCGGTCTATCCGTTTCCGTCAAAGCCAAAAAGCACCACGTCCATTACGACAGACGTATCCTCGGATAGCCAATGCAACCCATCAACAGTACTGCCCATCAAGACCGTATAGAAATATGCAAGTGAACTTGCCTCATTATGTACTTTGATATGAACTATCGAAACACCAATAAGAAATGAAATGCCAATCCAAAATATGCAGGAGGCGGACTGGGGAGGAGGTGGGTTTCAAAGTTCACTGTATAAGACCATGCACGAAATCCAATAGTAGGAGCCGCCTAAATTACTCCCTACTTCTACGACAAACCACCATCGCATGACGCTACCTAATGCCCCAGTCACATACAAACACGGATGCTCAAGGATCTACACGGTGATCCGGGGAAATCCGGGGACGTCCGGGGAGATCCGGGGAGATCCGGGGAGATGCGGAATTTGTACACACGGTATCAACACGGCAGCTACACGGATAAGGCCGGAAGAGCGCGGCGTCTATACACGGACAAACACGGCATCTACACGGATCAACACGGCAGCTGCATGGATCAACACGGCAGCTACACGGCAGCCACACGGACCACCCCGGATTGCTCTGCCAACACGGCAATCCCCGGATGACGCCGGATGTTTTTGACCTCCAAAAGTTGCCGTGTTGGCCTCCCGGCGTCAACACGGATCTCTCCCCGGATCAGATCCGGGGTGGTCCGGGGTGATCCGGGATGTCTATGTGACTGGGGCATAAGCGATTTCTTCACCGCGTGCGCTTACCCCCGCTAACGAGAGGGGCAACAAGGGCAGGGGTCACTTGTTGCGTAATCCCCCCTGCCCTATATCTGCCCGGCAACATCGCTGCTGTGTCCCTCAAGAGTAAATTGTTTTAACTTCCTTGCAGTCCGTTAAAACGCATTATAAAATGGGTTCAAGAATGTAGCCAATTGGAAGCGCTGAAATGAGTCACGTGTGCGTGCATTAATTTCTTCAGGTATGCACTAAGAAGAGTCTCTCTTCCACCTCCCTGGCCTGACGTACGTCACAATGTTTACACTAGCAGTGCGCACTCAATCAGTTGTTACAAGTGCGTCACGCGCTACTATACGCGCTGTCAATCCTGTAAACAACTTCTAGTTCGGGCCGCTGCGGGCTGCCACACAACAGCCGGCGGCCTTTCTTGTGCATAACACGTAGCGTACGTATACTCTTATACGTACGTACGTACAGTACTTATGTGCGGGATTTCCGAGTGCGACGTGCGTAAATGTTTTGGACGAACATCGTCGGACATCTTGACTTTTGAGCGAGTGCTACATGTAGCTGACTGGTATTGACCCACAAAGGTACGTGAATAATGCTGTTAGTTTTCGATCCATTTTATAAAACAAATGATGCACAGGATTATTTCGTGGCGTCAGTGAAGGTGCGGCGCTCTCTCAAGTATTGACAACGGTTGCAAACATGCACTCGGCTGCGCCTCGTGCATGTCGCACCATTGTCAATACTCTCGAGCGCGCCGCACCTTCACTAACACACTCTATCCTGTGCATCATTTGTATAACATTGACTACAATAAATATTAACAGGACTTTGTACAAACCTTCCAAACGGTAAAGATCAACCAAATACAGAGAATAACACAAGGGAAAATCACAATTTGCTAGTGCGCATGTTCAGTTAAATTGATCTGTCTATCCTACACTTAAAAAGAAAACAATAAGTTCAACCTTTACTTGTGACACAGTAAAACTGTAGCATCCGCAAAGGTGCAATTTTAAAGTGCTCACTGGTCTGAAAGATGCAAAGTTGCACCCATAAAGGTGCCGCAATAAATTGTGTCGCACGTAAAGGTGCAAAGTTTGTATTATTGGTGAGGCATACATAAAAAATATTAAAAAAATTTTACAAAAGCGTATTACTAGTGTTGTATCAATATTATTACTATTTTCCACAAACAAACAAAGGAGAAGTTCCTCGCAATCAAAATGGGGTGACTTTTTAAACTAAAAAATGGAAAATTATCAACGGTATGTCAGCACGTATTGAAAAATGTCATTATAAAAATGACAATGATTTCTTGAATCATGCATCAAAAGCAAATGATCACTTTTTAAAAGTTAGACTGTTTGAAATGAGCATTCGTGACCATATTGTATCTATTAAAGCGTACCAACATGTATAGTCTCGCATCAAGTCGTATCCAAACGTGAAATTTCAGATGAGTTGTACAAAACTTTCATGATCAGTCACGAACATCCAATCGTGGACGAGTAATAGTCGGCTTCCTTATGTTAGAATTTTAACTTTCGTTGGATTTTTATGGAGAGTATGAAAACTATACATTTTTTAGAAACGTTACAGTATAAGCAATCAGAAAAACAATGTTTCCATTTGCACCGAATCATTTATGGCCGCCATCTTGGATTCTACAAAATGGCCGCCATAAACAATGTTTCTGTTAATATATCTCAACTTCTAAGTGACACAGAGCTTTTATTTTGACAGCTAAGCTACCATTTTCAGGGTCAAAGAATCCAATGCTCCTAGTTTCATGTGCACTCTAAAAACACAAATGTTGAATTAGCATTTAAAAGGGCCGAGGAGTGACAACATTTTCAAAGTGTTGGTTTTCCTGCTAGATTCAACATTTAAAATGTTATCTTAAAAGTTGGATGCAACACTTCAAAAAATGCTGTCACTCCTCGGCCCTTTTAAATGTTGATTCAACATTTGCGTTTTTAGAGTGTGTGTTGAGACATTTCCTATAGCATTTCTGGCAAATACTAATTTTGTGACAGATTACGTGATATAGAATTACAAAGATTTTATTAACCTGTTCTATACGGAAAGCTGGTCGCCTGTGTATTAAGTCTACAGGATTTCAGGATTCAGTATGGAACGGGTTAAGACTAATGAAGGTCGTCATGCCTCAACCACAGGGGATTTTGTGTGTGTGTGGGTTTTTTTCAGGGTGTTCCCGCACTTGCGTGTGTGTGCGTGTGTGTGTAGATGGGGGTGCGGTACCGGGGTGTGGGGAAATCAAGGTCAAGCACCCCCCCCCCCCCCCATCCATCTGCTTAGATGGAAGAATCTAAAGAAGGAACATTTGGAAATTTATACGTATTGTGATTACTTCCCCCTGATTCTTTTTCTGATTTTTTAACTTTTTTTTGGGGGGGGGGGTGAGGGGAGGGGAAAGTGTGTGTGTGGGGGGTGCAGCCTTTACCCTGTTCTGTGGCCCCTGAACCATACGTGAGGTCGTTCATGTTGTTTTCTTCTCTGATAGTACCAGGACTTCACATTAAAGGGACTGTACAGTACTGGTTGAGGTGGGGATTCATGTTTTGAACATTCGCAAGTGAGATAATGAAAAGCCTCTTATGAAATATGAAAGAGCATGTAATTTTAAGAAGGATTCAATGTTTGTTTGATGAAAATTGGTTTTTAAATGGCTGAGATATCAAAAAAAGTGCTAATAATAAAAGGCGACATGCCACAACTTTATTAAGATCTCTTTGTTTCACCTTGTTTTTGGATATCTCAGCCATTTCAAAACCAATTTCCATCGAATAAACTTTTGATACCCCTTAGAACTGCATGCTCTTTGACGTCTCATAGAGTGGTTTCTAAATATCTCACAAAACGTTAAAAGCTAAATCCTCACCTCGACCAGAACTGTACACACCCTTTAAGGAAGTTCCTTGTCTTTGATGTAAATGCCATGAGGTGATGTAGGCAGGCAGCACTGAGCTGAATTTATGGTGATGTTCGGACAACTTGTGATGTAAGTGTTATGTAGGAATCACTGGGTAAAGTTTTTCTTCCGTGTATGTGACAGACCAAGGGGGTGTGGTGTGATAGGAGTAATGATAAGATCAATGCTGATGGATCTTCTCAGAAAACAGGGCCTAGATATACCTGATTATACTGTGCGTCTTATCGCCGTATTCTGTTAATTGGAAACAGCTCTGGCCAATGGTGTTAAATCACCAGAATGTTCCATGATTTGTAATAATGTACCACCATTCTTGAAGAAGGTTGCCTTTGCGTTCTTCGCCACATAGAAAACACAGACTTCTCAGAGGACACTGCCGATGAGTAATGAACCACCCATGGAACGATTAATTGTATATACCAGAAGACAGAGGTTCCTGGAGAACCGGTTGCACCATCCTTATCGATACGCAAAGCCTCGAGTCTATCTACCACTCCACACCATGTAGATATGCTGCACTTTGTCACCAGTAGACAAATCTCAGAATGCTACCAAGCTGTAACAACTACAGATGGATTGTTGCAACTTCTTTATTTAGAATCAAAGTAGGGGAAACATCAAGCAATATTCCAGGCTGAGCAATTCAAACATGTCTGAAAGCAAGCCACTGACCCAGGCAGGAGCCATACCAATACTCCTAAGCTGGCATATGAGTGGTCAACCCTGCTGACTGTGAGCATTCAAGCAAGTCAACTGAGGAACCTGACTTTTGAAGAGCACCCTACAGTCATTTCATTATTTTGACATTGCTCTTTATGAGAAGGTGGTTCAAATGCTACATGCCAGACCTAAACTTGAAATGCCCAGTTGTCCCATGACTGGGAGAACTTCATATTGTCTTGGCTACTGTATGCGCTCTTGGTGCCTCCTGGCATTGATGATGTTGGGATGTGATATATCTCAGCATCAGCTTCTATATTATAGAAGCTGATATCTCTAGGTCTGCAACAATAAGGCAAATCCTGAAATGTACACATTATAGGGTGCTCGTCATGCCCACACCTAGTATTCATATAATTATGTAGCTCTCTATGAAATGGTGCTGGAAAAGTTCTTCAAAGAAAACCTATAATTGAAAGAGGTCTGTCTGAAGGCAACAGACCAAGTTGAAGCTGAAACGAACAAAACAAGCAAACGCAACTCTACTTGAGGCTTTGACCACTACTGATATTATCACGGCTTTTGAAGAATGTGAGGAACAAAAACAGATATAAGAATGCAATGTTCAAGGCAATGATGAATTACCTACATAAAGTTGAAGCAATCCTATGCTTTGTCACTGCAACCAGAAATGCTGATCAATCCAGTACCAGGTCACAGATGACACAAAATATTCCAATAAGCAGATTCCTTTTACAAAGCAAGTCAAAGTCTGACCTGACCAACTATCTTGCCGCAAAGATTCTAGAGTACTAAAGTACAACACACAAACATGTCATCATCTCTCCTTCAGGGCATACCACTTACCAGGAGCAACAAAAAAGATTTATTTTCTAGGATAAGAATCGTGAAGAGGTAGACACACTGTTGATCTTCCATGCTGTCCTAGCATCACAGCGAAACTCATCGAATACAGAGGTTTTCTTCTCTACAGACACAGATGTCCTTCTTCTTCTTCTTCTTCTTCTTCTTCTTCTTCCCTTCTTCTTCTGATTAAGTCTGCCTCAATCCTTAGCTGAAGATTCTTGCAGACTGTTATTGTTCTAATAGTCATAGCAAATGTAGTCACTAGTGTTAGTTATAGCAAGCTTCGAGCTCATGCTGAAGAACACGTCCATGACCTCTGGGTTATGGATATAGAACCTATATCATGGAGAGCCATAGGGTCAGCCTTCTATGCGTTCATCGGTGCTGACAACACTGGAATATGATACGCATAGCAACCTGAATGCAAGATTATATGAAGATAGAGGAGATGTAATCAGGTATCTGCAGATGCTTTCCACAGGGGATGAAGGGACTGACATTTGGTTGCTGGCTACTCTGGCAAGCTTTGTCTGTGCAGCCAACTAACCCACATGCATCTACATCAGGACTATCTCCGAATTGCAATGGCATCTCTTCTGCAAGCATGGGGCAGAAATTGACAAGCTACCTCCCACCCCTGGAGCTGTGAGACATCATATCATAAGAGTCCATACCCAAGCCAGAGTGAAAGGACCCACCAGCATTGCTCTGCAGGATCCTCAGTTTGATCCTCTGCAGTACGGCTATCAGTTTTTACCATTGGATTTCTTTGTGATATATATATATATATATATATATATATATATATATATATAAAAGGAGGTTTCCTCCAAGATTTAACCCATTTCTATCATGAGGAGCATGTTTTCTCCTCAGTGGAACATTTAAGTATGATCATTTGTGCAACAATAAATGAATCAGAAAATGTAATTCAGGTGAGTTTATGGTTGAATCTAGCTTATTTTTTGTTACCCCTGAATTTCTTTGCTGGTGCGGCATTGAGTGTCACAATGATGACGACACTCAAAGCAAGCACATGACTATAATGGAGATTATAATAATGTAGTGAAAGTTGTTGCCTCAAAGAATTAAGCCACATTTGTCATTTATAGGGGTATATTGGTTCGTAATGGACATTAACTACCAAAGTGGACATTTAAGCCTGATTACTTGTAGAACAGTCAATGACAGAGAAAATGTCAGGTTATGGTTGAATCTACAGCAAAGATTTTTAAACCATTCTATTTCTGTGCCGAGGCAGCAGCGAGTGTCAAAATGATGAGGGTATTGAGACCAAAAATGATACTGACGATGACAATGATTGAGATGAGATGGAAAGAAAGTTGACTGCCTCAGAGATTAAACCAATTTCTGTGAGGAGGACCATGCTGGTTCTTTGGTTAGACACAACTCATAAAACCCGATACAATTAATCACTCTGATTATTAATTTCATGCTGATTACTTTAGAAAAGTAGTCAGAGTCAATTTGCAATAAAAAAAAAACAAAAGTCAAAACAAATCTAAAATACATAAGAATTGAAATGACTTTTATAAATTTTTTTATGATGTAAAATTGTTGAATATGCTAAAACAGATATACAAACCAAAAAGTAGACTCTCAATTATCTAATTAGGTTATAACATGATCTTGGGCTTAATTTGCATAATTAATTAATAATCTAAGATTAGAAAATTATGTTATGGGTAATATTATTCCCCCTGCCTTTAGAAAGAGGCAAGTCAAGTGGTCTTTCATTATGCGAAAGAAGTGAAAATATGTTGAATTTTCTTTACATTTTCTTTATGCTGTTGTACGCATATGACTCACAAGCTGTAGTAGTCTCCTCATCCAGCAGTTCCAACACAAAGTTTTAAAAATTCACCATAACTTTTGCATCGATTGTCCAATTTCCTCAAAGAGTCACTGATGTGTTCTACTTATATTGCTGCATTCTCTCAATCCTTATGTTATGAAGGTGAACTTGTCCTTTAATTTCTACGCGATGTGCATGTCCTTTTACGAGAATTGCCATGCCTATTGATGCATTCACCTTGTGCGTGGGTGAATTTGCTAATTTTCTGTACCGTTTTGTTTTCCTATGATATGGAGTGTCGCATTGCAATTTCATTATTAGGTGCTGCATATCCCTGAAAGAGAAAATTGATAATGTATCATGAGCATCGAGGATCCCGTTTACAGTGCGAGGCTCGGCCGCGGCCGAGCCGTGGCCGAGCCCAGCCCCGCTTCAGTGTAAACGCGCAAAAGGCCAAATGCGAGGCCAATATTGGCCTAGCATTTGGCATCGCTCTGGAAGAGGCCGGGCTCGGCCGCGGCTCGGCCGCGGCCGAGCCCGGCCTCTTCTTGGTGTAAACGCAAACTGGGCCAAATGCGCGGCCAATTTTAGTCTGGCTTTCAGACCCTCTGCCCGTACTATTTCGCTATTCACGATATTAACCCCCTCAACGTGGAAAACTAGTATAGTTTAGGGTGGTTTTGTCCTGCAAAGGATTTTTCCTTCGGCAAAGGCCTTTGCCCGAACGGCGACTTCGTCGCCACGGAATCCAGTTGACAAAGGGTCTGAAAACCAGGCTATACCAAATTGCCTTTGTTTACAAGCAGAGCGCCACTACGACAAAATATTGAAAGGTTTGAATTAAAAGCGCGGCCGAGCCCAGCAGTGTAAACGGACAAAATTGCGAGGCTCGGCCGCGCAATTGAGGCCGGGCTCGGCCGCGGCCGAGCCACGGCCGAGCCCGGCCCCGCACTGTAAACGGGGTCTAGAATTCACTTTATCATTATCGATGTTGTTATTCGCTTGGTGTCTGTCACGCACTACCGATCACCTCTCGTTTTTTACGGAGCACACAGCAGTGAAGCAGTACATAGCAACTGCTGAAAACTCAAGAAATTCATTAGCACCATCATTTCAATACTGCAATAGTTTTAGCCCCCTTATTAAAAAAAAAAGCACACTTGCTGCTCCTACGTAAAATCATCATAACAAATACGAGCTCATTCCGACAAGATATACAGAACCATGCACCCTCCCCCCCCCCCCTTTGCAGGCTTACAAAATAGATAATTTGTTTCCCATGTATGTGTGCGTATGTGTGTGTGTGTGTGTGCTTGTGTGTGTGTGTATGTGTATGTGTATGTATGCACCGCGCGACATTGAAGGGAAAGTGCGTTGCACTGTGTACTATCAAGTGACCTAGTTCTTCTCAGGTGATGTGATGGGCAAAACTACGCTTTATCATGTGATCAGCTCTTGACCAATCCTATAGCAAGATTCTTAGTATGTGGAATATAACAGAAATTATATTCCACATACTAAGAATCTTGCTATAGGATTGGTCAAGAGCTGACCACGTGATAAAGCGTAGTTTTGCCCATCACATCACCTGAGAAGAAAAGTTCGTTACACTCTATGTTGATAGTCCCTTTTGTTTCGCTGATCTCTTCAGTCCATACAGTCCTAACGCGAGATGAGTACGCGCTAAATAAAAGTGCGTTGCACTGTGGACTATCATTTAACTAGGTCACTTGATAGTCCACAGTGCAACGCACTTTCACTTCGGTGCCGCGCGGTGCGCGCAGAAAATTAATTTTTTTGTCATAAGTACGCGCACACGTCTGAAGTAAACCACGTAGCCTAAGTCCTAAGGATACCTAAAGACAGCTAAAACGGTTTCAGATGTGGAATAAAATGGGAATTTCTAGAACCCTGGAAGTGGAATATAAAGCAAATAATCAACTTTTAGTTTCAGGCAATGAGACAAACTATCACTTCCTCGGCGATCTAAATGTGTACGCTATCTTTCCTCATCAGCAGCTGCGCTTCGGAAAGATAGCTACATCCAGGGCCCCATTTCATAAACCGTTAATAGGATAACAGCTCTTGCTGGAATTTCAATGGTCATGGTAATGACAAAAAAAAATGCAGTTTCCTGATTGGCTGTTGCTATGGGAAGTTGCCATTCCAGCAAGAGTTGACATCCTAACATCTTTTATGAAATGGGGCCCAGATCGCCTCGGAAGTAGCCTTTAAACAAGGCGACTCGCTCTGCGTGCCCCCGTATAGCGCGTTTACCCCACAAACCTGTTGGCCGGCGAGTGGATCGCCGGAAAGATAGCTACATCCAGGGCCCCATTTCATAAACCGTTAATAGGATAACAGCTCTTGCTGGAATTTCAATGGTCATGGTAATGACAAAAAAAAATGCAGTTTCCTGATTGGCTGTTGCTATGGGAAGTTGCCATTCCAGCAAGAGTTGACATCCTAACATCTTTTATGAAATGGGGCCCAGATCGCCTCGGAAGTAGCCTTTAAACAAGGCGACTCGCTCTGCGTGCCCCCGTATAGCGCGTTTACCCCACAAACCTGTTGGCCGGCGATCCACTCGCCGGCCAACAGGTTTGTGGGGTAAACGCGCTATACGGGGGCACGCAGAGCGAGTCGCCTTGTTTAAAGGCTACCTCGGAAGTGATAGTTTGTCCCATCACCTTCACCAACGTTGATTATTTGCTTATTATATCCCTCATAAATTGCTTCTCGTCCTCTGATTGGTCGAGAGCATTGAAAACGATATAACATATTTCTACCATACATATCCGCGTCTCGCTATTCTCCCTAGGGAAATATTGTCAAAAAAAAAAAAAAAACTATATCACGCTGGTGAATTTCGCGCCTTTTTTGCTTTGCGTCGAGACGTGAAATATTTCACGTGTAAATGAATGCGTATCGCAGCACCTTCCCCTCGCGAGAGATTTCCTGTTCAAATGAACGGTATCGCGGCGCCTTCACTTCGCGAGAACCACACAGTCAATTTTCACGTACAAATTCCATGAGTGTGGCACACCGTAGACAATACACTCGATACCTGTAACGTTAGAGAAAATAACAGACTCACCCAGAGAGACTCTTATAAAGCTCTCTTTCTACCTAAAAAGATGCCCATGGTTTGTGGAATAGAATATTACGTTACAACAGAGTAGGCGTTATCGTAGATCTAGGCCTATATAATAGCAAACATGGGCTCTAAGTTAACGTTAGATTCTAGAGATCTTTACGTACCGTAGATCTTGGCCTCATAAAGACCCCCTCCCTATATAGAGATATTGAAAGGTCGTTCCAAAGTTTTGGGGCCATGTATGAGAAAGTATGATCCCCTAACTACGGTATGCTAGATTCGAAGTAAGTGTCTATGGCTATCCCAGTGTAGGACTGCCTGTAAATTTGGGGAGTTCATGCTTCGCCGCTTAAAATTTGGTCTCGCAGTTCATAAACTCGAGCGACCAACCCAAAAGATGTTGACAATAATGTAGTAGACAGATTTAACAGGTTAGGCCTGCTTAATTATTTCTCATGTAAGTTAAAGGGGCATAGTCCCGGTAGTGTAGATGGCGCTGTTGATGATACTGCCGATCATCGTTAGCATTGATACGAAGATTACCGAAGTTGAGCTGTCATCAAGAGTAAAGTGCGTAGGTGTTGCTAAGTAACGTTGCCTTTGTTGTCTTCTTTGCGCATCGCGCAGTCTGTAGTAATACCAGGGTGCGTGCATATGTGCTTGTTATTGTGACATCACAAAAGAAGTTTGCTAAAGCTGTCATCCCCCTCAGCCGATTCATGAGCCGAACTGTGATCGGACCACTGACTACACTGAATCGGACTTCTTCGGACTCGGGAAAGTGGGCCAAAGCGTAAGCGCCAAAGAGAAGTCGATAGCGTAGGTCTCTGTAGGAAACTTGCGCCGTGCGCCCGCGTACGCATTTGACTAAAACACCAGGACCATGCACCTTTAAATCTAGCTAAGCCTATTTCTACCTGTCTAACCGAGTTCCCGTGATCTGATCCTTTTATAGAAACCCTATCAGTTATTTGAGTAACGTTAGACTTGTCTAGGCTAGAGTCTGAGACGTTAGAACATGAATCGAGGAAATTACAGAATACCGGTTTTGCGTCATATAAATCAGCATATTGGTGCGTATAAGAGCCACCGGAGGCGGAGCCTTCGGCCCCGCCTCCGGCGGCTCTCCCTTAGAGATGAATTTCAGCCCGAAGGGCTGAAATACGTCTTTCCCGTCGTCTGGGGCCCCCCAAAAAGCCCGGGAACGGAACGGCCGTCAAAAAGTAGGTTGACCTCACAATTTTTATGAAAATTGAGTGGTTTCGGAGGAAAACTGCTCTAAATCAAGATAACTCGAGTAAATCGTCGATAAAGAAAATGGAGCCGATTTTGACGGAACTACTTTAAACTTGATGACGTCATCACAGCTTACATCCTTCTTGCTTCATCTCTTTTCGACACAAGTTAGTCACTGATGTCCCAGTTGTACCAGGTATTTCAGATCATGATTGCCCAATTCTCACGATTGCTGGTTGTCCAACTCGCCAGAAGCTAGTAAGAAGGAAAATCAACATCTACAGCAAAGCGGATTGGGAGAAATTTGCTGATTTCATGCAAGGTGTAGGCAAGGAAATTGAAGATAAGCTTGACTTTTGCTCAGTGAATGAGGCTTGGGTTATGTTCAAGAATGGAATAGAGAAGGGAATGACAGAGTTTGTTCCACATAAGATGACATCCAAAAAGAATGACATACCTTGGATTTCAAACAAGATTAAAAGGTTGATCAAAAGGAGAGATAGGTTGAACAAAAAAAGTCGGAACATGAAATTGAGAAACCACGGGGTAGTCCCTTTTCAATTGGAGGAAGAGTTGAAAGCAGTTAAGAAATCACTGCAACAGGAGCTAAGGAGGGCTTATTGGAATTATGTGGAATCTCTTTTTTCTATCGATGAAGATACCACAGAGTTTGAGAGTATGAAGAGATTTTGGGGCTTCATCAAACACAACAGGACTGATAATACAGGAATAAGGGAACTGAAAAGTGATGGTATTACGATCACTGATCCAATTGCAAAAGCTGAAGCATTGAACCAACAGTTCAAAAGCGTTTTCACCAAGGAAACTCCCATACCGAATGACTTACTACCGGAAACCTCAGACTTTGAAGAAATGGAGGATATTTTGTTTACATCAAAGGGTGTAGAGAAGTTGCTTTGTGGTTTAAAGACATACAAGGCCCCTGGACCGGATGGTATAACTCCACGAGTCTTGAAGCAGCTGGCAAAAATTCTGGCTCCAATTCTTTGCAATATATTCCGGTTGTCATATGAATTTTAAAAGTGAAATACCAAATGATTGGCGTGAAGCAAATGTTGTACCAGTCTACAAGAAAGGTAATCGATCTACTCCTGTAAACTACCGCCCCATTTCGCTGACATGTATTTGCTGTAAACTAATGGAACACGTTTTAGCCAGCAAAATTATGAAGCACGGGGACGAAAATAACATCATTTTTCCCCTACAATATGGCTTCCGTAAAGGCGGTGTCACACCTGTCCGGGCAAGCTACGCGGGCTTGTGGCGAGGAGGTAGTTTAAAGCACGTAGAAGATTTTCCGCGGGCGGACAAGAATGTTTGCAATTTTCGCACTTGTTTCTTACTTTCTAGACGCGTGCTACTTAGCTTCTAATTGCGTGCGTTCCGTGTGACTCGCGTGAGAGCTTTAAAACCGATCCATTTTCTGTTACGAGCGACTTACGGGGATTGCGAAGTACCTGCTTTGGAGTTGCCTGTGAGGTGCTACCGGTAAGGGTTTCCTACTTGTGTTCTGCGCGTACCTCTACGGGCAACTCCCGTGACTCTTCCGGAACAAGTTTTGAGCATGCTCAAGGCCTTGTCATATCGTATCTGGGGAAGTTTTGCGGCTTGACTTGCGGGGAAACAAATTTGCTACCCGGAGCTCTCCGCAGTTGGCCCGAACTTGACAGTACCTAGCACTTATCTCGTCTTTAGTTGCCCGAAGGTGCGCACGCTAGTCCAATTTTACCGCCGCAAAGTTTTGAGCATGACCAAAACTATTTCCGGATGAGTCGCGAGGATTGCCCGAAGAGTTCCACGTAGAACACCCGTAGGAGGGCCGTAGCCGCCGCAATTCACAGGCACTTGACCCACTTGAAGTAGGTAAGTTGCCCGCTGATCTATGCCTATGTGAAGGGAGCGCGTGCCATTTGTGGGCTCATTCTCTTCTTTGTCCTCTGTCCTCTGTGGCGTCGACGACTACCTGGTCCCTTTTGGACAGGACTTCATCCGCCGAATGGACTTCAGCAGCAATTTGATGCATTTGCTGTGAATCTTCCGGGCTTTGTGGCTGTCCATCCACTGGACGTTCTCTGCCCTTGTGCACTTTCCGTCTACGGGGCATCTTCACTTCTTTAAAGCTAGTTGACAAATGATTGTTTGCCCATCCACTCGAACAAGCCTATTGTTCAGGCTAGCACTCATCTCGCAGGCGACTAGTACGCAGATAACATGCAGTTGTGGCGCAGGTACTTCGCAGAGCCCGTATGTCGCCCGTAACTGACATAAAAGAAGCTATCACGAAGCTATCACGTGACACCAACGCGCCTAACATGCAGTTCAACGGAATACACGCAAGAAGGACTTAGGTATCACGCGTTTATCATGTAATACCCACGCCAAACTCGCCCTAAACCTTGTCCGGCCGCAGAAATTATTCTGCGTGCTGAAAAATCCCCATACGCAATACGCCCGCTTAGCTGGTGTGACAGGGCCTTTTTTGGCAGCGGGTAAATAGAGCCAGCGTGCGCACCTCCGGGTAACTACTTTTGAGATACATGCTAGGTACTGTCATGTGCGGGTCATCTGCGGGGACCTCCGGATAGCAAAAATGTTCTTCGGAAGTCGCACGCAAGGCTGGTGTGACACGGCCTTAAGAACATGTCATGTGAACAACAATTACTTGGTTTCACAAGCGATTTACAAAGGAACTTGGATGCAGGTCGTCAAACGGATGTTATAGTCATGGATTTTTCAAAAGCTTTTGACAAGGTTGGACATGAGCGGCTTTTACGTAAACTGGACTACTACGGTATCAGGGGGAAAAATCTGAAATGGATTCAAAGTTTTCTCAATGGAAGAAGTCAGAGGGTTGTTTTGGATGGTATTAAATCTTCTTCAGTAGCGGTAGGATCTGGAGTATCTCAGGGATCGGTTCTTGGGCCTTGCCTCTTTCTGCTTTACATCAATGACTTGCCTGATGGTCTCGCGTCAAAGGTTCGCCTTTTTGCCGATGATGCAATTTCTTACATGACCATCGACAATCAACATCATACGCAAAATCTTCAAGAGGACCTAAACAAAATTGGTGACTGGGCGAAAAAATGGATGATGGATTTGAACACAGATAAGTGCAAGGTTTTGACAATATCCAGGAAAAGAAGTAAGGTGCAACACGTGTATCATCTAAATAACGCCCCTCTTGAATCTGTTGGATCCGTGAAGTACTTAGGTGTAACCATTACTTCTGATTTGAAGTGGACCCAACACATCAATAATACTGTCAATAAAGCCAATAACGTGCTTGCATTTCTAAAACGCAATCTTCGCATAAAATCTTCTGATGTTAAAGCCACAGCTTACAAAACGTTGGTTCGACCAATTGTTGAGTATGCTTCTACAGTTTGGGACCCATCCACCAAGAAGCTAATCCACCAAGTGGAAATGGTCCAGAGAAGAGCTGCGCGATTCACTTTAAATCGCTACCATAACACCTCAAGTGTCACCAAAATGCTACAAGAACTTGATTGGACCACTCTGGAACAGCGCAGAGAAAATGACAGGTTAATTATGATGTACAAAATACACAATAATCTTACTCCTCTTTCAGCACAGGACTATATTATCAAACAGGCTACTCAGTTAACGAGAGCCTCGCAACCACACTCCTATCAGGTACCATATTCGAGAACTGAATCGCATCGCCATTCGTTCTTCCCAAGAACTGTAAGGAACTGGAATTCCCTGTCGTCAGACATTGTTTCTGCGCCATCTGTGGGATCATTTCGAAACCGTCTAACGGTTGATCACAGTGGCTAGTTGTTTTCGTCAAATGTTCTATGTGCTTGTAAATATCTGTAAATAAATTGTATTATAATGTAAATAGCACCAGTCTGCAAGAATCTTCAGGCTATTGAAGGAGGCAGACTTAACCAGAAGAAGAAGAAGAAGAAGAAGTCCTATTCACGATCCATACAATCACAATAGTTTTGCAAGGCAGCGCGTATACGCGTATTGTCAAGAGACAATTGCGCGCTCAACTGCTATACGTACTGCACTGTGCTAGTAAACATGCGCGCGTTCTGCAGACTCAATACGCGTGCCACACGTGAGCATAAGGTGTTACGTGTACGTACGTGTACTGTTGTACTTTGTATTGACTGCATAGAGTAAACATGGTGGGCTGTTAAGCGCACCCACGCAGTGCGTAAGCTCTACTGTAAGCTAGCACCAGCAATTATTTGTGATTGTTTTCTAGTCTCACCTAAATTTCTATCGTTTTCTAGGATACGGACTATCCTGAATTCCTAAAAAAGTGAGTATACATCGTAAATTCGGGTAAATTTTAACGGCTAGTCTAGACTAGCATCGTCAAAATCTATAACAGTTCGAACTACATTATTGTCGCTATCGGGGGACACCCCCGAAACCCCCGAAAACTACAAAGGGTACGTATGAATAACCACACTCTTACCGCACAGACCAAAGAAAACACACGTAAACAAACCATGCAATCGTCGTCAGCCGAATCACGGACCGTATCGCAGATCGGATTAATATTTCAGATGGTTGCTATCGGCAAGCGTAATTACGCTCTTTTCAGAGCGATTTGCGCTATCCGTGATTGGCTGCCGGTATTCTGTAATTTTACCCCATGAATCACACGAATTTACGATGGCACTTAATAGGGCCAGAATCTAACGTTAGACTTACCTGGCGCGCCGGAAGCAGTTTTGGATTTGGGGGGGGGGGGCAAATATTGGAGGGGGCTCACGATAGACCATACTATGTTACACAATATACACATACACACACACACATCTATATATATATGTATATTGTAGTTTTTCCGCGTATTGGCAGTACTAGAAATAGCAATAATAAAGTCACAACACAGGAAAGCAGGGAATGCATTAATAGCCAATCTTGATTTAATGAATAATCCGAATTTTATTTTTTTGTTTTGGTTACACATATTACGCGCGCTAGCAGGGTAGTAACACTTCACTCTTAATAATCATTGTGAATATTCGCACTGTCATCCCTGAAGAAGAGGAAGGATCCTTGAAAATTCGGATTATTCATTAAATCAAGATTGGCGATTGATGCATTCCCTGCATTCCTGTGTTGTGACTTTATTATTGCTATATATATATATATATATATATATATATACATGTACGTGTGTGTGTTTGTGTGTGTGTGTGTGTGTATATATTATATTTTTTAACATGGGTTCAAGAATGTAGCCAGTTGGAAGCGCTGAAATGAGTCACGTGTGCGTGCATTAATTTCTTCAGGTATGCACTAAGAAGAGTCTCTCTTCCACCTCCCTGGCCTGACGTACGTCACAATGTTTACACTAACAGTGCGCACTCAATCAGTTGTTACAAGTGCGTCACGCGCTACTATACGCGCTGTCAATCCTGTAAACAACTTCTAGTTCGGGCCGCGGGCTGCCACAACAGCCGGCGGCCTTTCCTGTGCATAACAGTACATGGCGTACGTATACTCTTATACGTACGTACAGTACTTATGTGCGAGATTTCCGAGTGCGATGTGCGTAAATGTTTGGGACGAACTTCGGACATCTTGACTTTTGAGCGAGTGCTACATGTAGCTGACTGGTATTGACCCACAAAGGTACGTGAATAATGCTGTTAGTTTTCGACCCATTTTATAAAACAAATGATGCACAGGATTATTTCGTGGCGTTAGTGAAGGTGCGGCGCACTCTCGAGTATTGACAACGGTTGCAAACATGCACTCGGCTGCGCCTCGTGCATGTCGCACCATTGTCAATACTCTCGAGCGTGCCGCACCTTCACTAACACACTCTATCCTGTGCATCATTTGTATAATATATTTATGTAAAGTGGCGTACGGTGGGTCGAAACATTGGGGGTGGCCGGGTGGGCACCTTGTGGAAAAGTAATTTTGTAAAGAAAGCACTGTGGACCCTTGGTTGCCATTGCTTGATGGTTTATTTCTGCCCGCAGGCAATGCTTGAATGTAACTCACATAGTATACACAAATTGTCATGTTTGACAACAAACGCTAACAATATGTTTGAACACATAAGTTGGACTAAACAATATGCTCACTAAACAATGTTTGAGCACTAAACCATATGCTCATTGCTCACTCAATAATATGCTGTAATGATCAACATTTTATCTTTGGCTCACTGCTGATAACACGGCCAGTTAGATTTAAAACATCATCTATGGACGGGCATTTCAAGCTCAGCACTAATGTAACCATTTTGCACTTCTCATCAATGTTATCAAAACTACCATTAAAGGTAGAGCTTAAACCAGTTGGAGCATTTGAATAAATGAATAATTGTTGACACCATAGTAAAACGTATTTGTCTCGGTTTTGGGTTGTGTAGTCACTTGCTGGGCGATCGTACCTCGTCCCAGCACGCAATTACGCCAACGGGATGGTGCTAGCTTTTATTCTTTATGAAGTATAGGGGCCCAGAGAAGTTTAATGCCACCTTCATAACCTCGCACGATATTGCCGCTTACTGGCCAGCCCAGGTACCACCCAAAGTGCTCATGCAAATGAGCAAGCTGCCCAATCCGGCCCAACCTCCCACCATAATGCAAGCTGACGGGCTAGCCTAGGCACCCCACAAAGCAGAACACACACTGCTCAAGTAAATGAGCAAGCTGCCCAATCCAGCCCAACCTCCCTCCATAATGAAACTTAATGGGCTAGCCCAGCACCACAAGAGACAGAACAAACGACCAAACAGACAAACACACGACATAAGGACAAAAAATGCTCATGGAAATGAGCGGCTGCCCAATCCGGCCCAACCTCCCACCATTACATCAGCCAGCGGGCTAGCCCAGGTGCCCCATAAATGTGCTCATGGCAATGAGCAGGCTGCCCAATTCAGCCCAACCTCCCACCATAACGAAAGCTGACGGCTAGCCCGGGTACCACCAAGATGGACTGGCCATGGTACAACCTAATACATTGTGACTTCGAGCAAACCAACTGCCCCAACTTCTCACCCTGTATTAGAATATTGGCTGGCCATAGTGGCCTAATACAAGTAGCCGAAACAAGAGCAAGTAGCACCATCCTGCCCGAAAACTTGGGCCCTGGCACTCAAGTGTAATGCACCTCTTTGCCAGTTGCTTACTAGGACACATCATATGATTTGCTTTATGCTGACATTATTATTCAACACATATTGCATAAGAATGCTCTCTATGCTTCCAAATGGGTTGGGTGGGGGGGACTTAACACGTTGTTGCCTGGGGCAAAGTGCATCGAACAATGGCGGTACGAAGGATAACGTGGCCCGGTTGCTATAGTAACTTTGCCGGGGGCCGAGCATATCATTAAAAGTTGCCAATTTGGCGTGTAAACGCCTTACAAATTGAATGAAACTGGAGGGATCCCCCTTGCTTCTCCCAAAATTTACTGATCAGCCTATTATGATCAGGTAATTTTGTAAAGAAAGCACTGTGGACCCTTGGTTGCCATTGCTTGATGGTTTATTTCTGCCCGCAGGCAATGCTTGAATGTAACTCACATAGTATACACAAATTGTCATGTTTGACAACAAACGCTAACAATATGTTTGAACACATAAGTTGGACTAAACAATATGCTCACTAAACAATGTTTGAGCACTAAACCATATGCTCATTGCTCACTCAATAATATGCTGTAATGATCAACATTTTATCTTTGGCTCACTGCTGATAACACGGCCAGTTAGATTTAAAACATCATCTATGGACGGGCATTTCAAGCTCAGCACTAATGTAACCATTTTGCACTTCTCATCAATGTTATCAAAACTACCATTAAAGGTAGAGCTTAAACCAGTTGGAGCATTTGAATAAATGAATAATTGTTGACACCATAGTAAAACGTATTTGTCTCGGTTTTGGGTTGTGTAGTCACTTGCTGGGCGATCGTACCTCGTCCCAGCACGCAATTACGCCAACGGGATGGTGCTAGCTTTTATTCTTTATGAAGTATAGGGGCCCAGAGAAGTTTAATGCCACCTTCCACCCCAATTTTTTTTTTTTTTTTTGCCTTCCTTAATGGGGCAGTTTTCCTTTATATTTAAATACCTTAGCATCGTTGCTATAAGAAAGTATACAAATAGTATATTAAAGCCAACCATTGATTCCTAAACAAATAAGTTGAGGAGCACCAGTCTCTCTCTGGGCCACCATGCATTCACTTTGTCCATTATTAAAGCCAAAATATAGTTCTGTTTTGAAGGGGTGAATTTTTCTCCTCCTTTCTAAACTAAATGATCCACATTCCAAGTAAGTGTCCAGAACCAAAAAATAAAATTAAACACTTGTAGTGACTTTAAATAACAGGGTTTGAATAATCACTAAATGGCCCCTAGAAGGAGCTCTATATATAATCCTTTAGAAAGAATCTCGAGGTCCCCCCGAGATATTACATTTTATGAACCTTAAATAATCACATATTCACTGGACTATAAGAACTCATAAAACTCTATACACGAGAACCAATTAGGGATTTTTTTTTTTTTTTTTGAAGTCCCTAAACTATGCTTTGGCTTTAAGTTATTCTACGAATAAAATTGGGCTGAAAATTGCCACCGGTGGAACGGCGGTGATGGGGGCGAAAAACCAGCAAGTTGCAATGGCGTTTATAGCTAATGTTGTGTGTGTGTACTACGCTGGAAAAAATTCCCCCATGGCCCACTATACTGCGCTTGTGCGACCGAGTTTCCACTCCACCACTATGCCCCCAGTGGCAATGTCCCCAGGAAGGTTATCCTTGATCGGGTGTTTATGTAACAACGCCTTAAATATACAAACAGTGTATATAAAATTATGATATGATATGATGTAAATATATCATGCATGCTTCAAGGCTGTATTGCCATGTATTGTGGCATGACCGACTGTCCAGGCGGCCCTGGCCCCTCTATTTGTGTATCATTCTCATAAGCAACTGCGTACTGAACGAGGGGGGGGGGGGGCAGCGGTGTACCTTTGGTCTATCCCAGTCTGACTTATTATTGGAATAGTGCTTTCTTGATTGCCAGGGCAAGGTCCGCAATTAGGATGTCTGATCCCTGGTCCGACAGGTGGACGCCATCCCTGATAAACATTTGGTGATTGCTCCTGGCAATATTGTGCATGATGATTGAGGCGTTACCCATGCGCTTTGTCTGTCGTCTCGCGTAGTTGTTAAGCGATATGCGCACACCTTCCAATGCATCTTGGTTAGTATGACCTGTTGGTCGCTTCCCATGGTAGACCAGGCGAGGGATGATGGAAGACCACATGATAAGAGCTTGTGGCATCCTGGCTCTGAGTGTGCTGAGGGCTGTTCTGATTGCTGCCCTGCAGCTACATGCATCCATTTGGCCAATGTTGTTGGTTCCCAAGTGAAGCACCACTATTGATGGGGGAGCAGAATACCTCAGCCCGTTGTTCACCATCCTTTCCACATCCTCAAGTCTTGCGCCCCCTTGGCCATGCCACTGGATGGTGTATGGTGTGCCTAGCTGGAGCTGGCGTGTTGCTGCGGCCCTCTCCTTGGCTCTGCGCACGATGCTGTCACCCATTATCCAGATGTTAGGGTGCCCTGAAATGACAAAATAAGACAGCCAGCAGTATCTTGTGCTACACGTAACATAATTGTTGTGTAATAGAGGGCCTATCTGTATATAAGTGCATATCGCATCCCCAAATAATTATGCTACTGCTAAAGAGAGGATTATTATAATGATCTCATATTATGTGATTGACACCATCACTATTTAGCCTCTTATGGCTTATTACTGCTTTTTTCTTCTTTTATTTTCTCTTCTTTGTTTGTTGTTTTTCTTCTTTTTTTTTCCTTTGCTTTGTTTTTTTGTTTTTTGTTTTGTTTTTGTTTTTTTTTGTTTTGTTTTTGTTTTTTGTTTTTTTTTTTGTTCAACAGGATCCATTTTTCTTTTCTTTTCTTTCCTTCTCCTTTCTTTTGCTATTATTCTGGGCCTTGATCTCCTTAAAAGGAGTTGCTGCCAAATTTACCTTATGTACCTCCTGTACACATCAGTGCGCCATCTCCCCATGGCCATAATTTGTTCCCCTGGTACCCCTTCCATGGCTGCTGTGGTTGCAGCTTCTATTCGGAATGAATGGGTGCCATAATGGCTTGGGTTTGCACCTATGCATGTCAACACTTTTCGCAAAACTGCACTGAATTGGTACCTGGTGAGTGGGGAACCACTTGTGTGGCAGAACAGTGGCCCTTTCATGGGGGGCCTCAGCTGTAAAAAGGCTGTCATGTTCGACACTGGGCATATCTCCTTGTTTTCATTTTCTCCTATTCTCAATGTGGTTGCTTGCCCATATTGGTCTGTTTTGGAGTGTCTGATGCGTACTAACATGAATTGTCCTGGGGTTTGGGTTATCTGAATGTCATCTCTGATTAGTGCTTTGTCTGTAATCTCATGTTTCTGCTGGGCTGTGAACTCCCCCACGCGTAGGAACCCAAAGAAGGCTAGGAGGAATGCGGCCCTGAACATTATTGCTTCATACTGGGATTTGCACACCAGTCGTACTATGGGGATCATCCTTTTGAGTAGATCCTGTGTGATAGGCCTTCTATCATCTCCCTTCTTTTTGTCTCTCCTGCTCCCTTCCTGTAGTTTCTTTATTACAAAATGATCAGTGGGGTCTGCCCAGCCATGCATTTTATGCATGTATGACAGGGCTGCTACGTGAAGTGAAATGGTTGATGTCGCTTTGCCTCTAATAGAGAGGAAAGCTATGAAGGAGATGATTTGTGTTGTAGGTGCTGGCCATGACAGGTCCAAGTGGTGATCTTTACGGAATTCCTGGAATGCGTTAACCGCCCTTTGGTATGCCCGGTGTGACCCTTCTGCCAATGCCTGTCCAAGCAGTCTGTGGGCTTCTTGAGCTAAATCTGCCATATCCCTGCTGGAACTGGAGTAGGGTGTACCGCTGCCATTGGGGCCAGTTTCCTGAAGCGATCGACCTGGGATCGTGAGAGGGAGTCAGCAATGCCATTATCCTGGGTGGGGACATGGACTGCTTTGATTGAAATGTTTTTTGCTAGGCATGTTACTACCAACTTTCTCAGAAGTGCCATTATTTGTGGGCATGGGGATGTTTGCTTATTGACCGCGTGTTTAACCGCCATGTTGTCTGTGTGTAACAGTATCCTTCTATCTCTGAGTTCCTCTCCCCATACCATCATTGCAATCACAATGGGGATCATTTCTTTCCATGCTATGGATGTGGTCCTAATTATGTTCTGCGATGGCCATTTCCCATTGAACCATTTGCCATTGAGGTAACCACCGTAGCCTATCTCCCCGCTTGCATCTGTGTAGAGGTCTATGTCCTCATCTGTCACCCATTCTTCTTGTGGGATAACAGACACCCCATTGTAACCTTCTAAAAATTCTAACCAAACTCCCAGGTCCTCATTTGCCCCTTCTGAAAGGACCACTTGCTTATCTCCTTTGGTCTGTCCTTTAGTCATATCTATTAGCCTCCGGAGAAAGGCCCTGCCAGGGCGTACTGCCCTGCATATGAAGTTCAACATGCCAACTATGGACTGAATTTCCTTAACTGTAGCCAATTTGGCTGACCGAGTCTTGTTGATTTTGCGTTTAATTACCTGGATCTTCTCCAGGGGAACCCGTACTTGCATTTTCACCGAATCTAGTTCTAGGCCCAGGAACGTCAGACATGTGGTGGGCCCTTCTGATTTCCCTTTTGCTAATGGGACTCCCAAATCGGTACAAACATCCCGCAGGGCCTGAATCATTTTGTAGCAGGGCACTCTTCCCTTCTGGGTTGAGCCTACACACAAAAAGTCATCAACATAATGAATGATATTCTCACATTGGCTTTGCCTCCTTGCACAGTATTCAAGGAATGTGGAGAAGGTTTCAAAGTATGCTGGTGCACAGCGGACCCCCATTGGTAGACACTTGTCAACATAATATTTCCCTTCGAATTTGACACCTAGTAGTTCAAAGTCGTCTGGGTGTATGGGTAGCAGGCGGAATGCAGACTCTATGTCTTCCTTTGCCATTTCGGCTCCCACACCTGCTGAGGCTACCAGGTTGACTGCTGTATCAAACGTTGTATATGTTACTGCACAGGACTCGTCTGGAATAAAATCATTAATTGAGAAGCCTTCTGGATATGAGAGGTGATTAATCAGTCTAAATTTGCCAGGGTTTTTTTTTTTTGGGTACTAGACCAATTGGGCTGGATCTCAGGTTTTTTAGTGGTCTTGTACTAAATGGGCCCATATACCGTCCCAGTTTGACTTCATTTTCTATTTTCCTCAACGCTTCCTCTTTGTTGTTTTCTACCGATTTCAAGTTTGGCAGATCTACCGGCAGACGTGGACCTGTGTAGTTTAATCTGAATCCTTCACTAAAACCTGTGAGAATCATCCTTGCTGCTACTTTGTTTGGGTATTGGTTCAATAGTGGTTTCAGGTTGTCCAGTTTGATGGGTGTTGGTGCTAGTGATCTCAAGTTCTGCACACGTGCATTATAACCCTTTTTGCTACTCGATTGATGAATTGGGGGTGACTCTCCCGTGTGATGTGTACTGTTATTCCCTGTGTCACAATAGAGTACTCTACTGGGATGGTTTGAGGGTTCCTGCATTGGGTTGCTTGCCTGAGCACTGTGTTTTTTTGTGACCGTTTTTCCCACACTGCATACACTTGTGCATGTATCGACAGTACCTGCGGGTACATGTGCCGTTGTTGAAGTCATAGCAGTATTGTAATGTGCGGGGGGTGGAGGGTCGAAAATTCCTATTGGGCTTTGCGAGGGGCTGGTATCGCCTCCTCTCTGTACCCCTGGTCTCTCGTGTAGATTGTGGTGGGTAATTGAACCCCCTCGTCATCCTAGGTGACCCCCCACTAACCACATGGAGTAGCCATAGCTCACCATCCATTATTGCCCAAGCACCCCCCTTCCTGTGGAGGCGGTGTCGAAATTCTTTGTCATAGTCCCTCCAACCAAGGCCACGGTAGCGGGAGGCAGCAGAGCGGATCAGATGGCAGTACTTGAGCAGATCGTGTGTGCTTGTGGGGTGTGCCTCAATATATATGCTCATGTATACAAGGAATGCATTTGTCCATGCCTCGATGGAGAAAATCTTGTTTTTGGTAGGGGGGGGGGTGACCGGCTTTAATACCCAGGTCCCATCTACTTGTGCTACTGTGAGGTTGGCCCGCTCTTGTTCTGCCATGTCCTGCATAACCTGGGTTGCATGGTCTTGGTTGTCTATCAACAAATTCAAATCAATGAATTCCCCCTTCCATATCTTTTCTCGGATGTTGTGGGGGATGGATGTGCCCAACCTGTCCCCAGCTGGATGCAGGGGGGATTGGTGTTGGTGGTAGGTGTGACTGTGGATATGAGTACCCGTACTTGGCCTTTGAAGGTTTTGTGGCAGGCCCTGGGCCTGGGGCTCTGTGTGGTTGGGTTGTTCATTTTGTTGTTGATCAGGATTTGTGTCACCGGGTTGACTCCCGGCACATTGGCCAGGACTGGGTTGTGACCCTCTTTCCATATTTCCCAGGAGGAAATTCGCATTGGGTACTATGGAGGGGAAAGAGGAAGGGATTGTGGGGCTGGTAACAAATCTATTCGTCCCTTCCAACAATCTACCGTCTATTTCAGTGTGTTGCCTGTTTAGGTTGTTTGACTGATTGACTGGGGTTTGCTGTGAATCAAGCAGCATATGCATAGGAAACTCACCCGGTGTTCGTGGGTGCGGCGGTTGCTGGCCTGTCATTCCGACCGCCACGTCTGCCTGGGCCGCAGATGGCTCCCGTTGTGGTGCTGTCGTTTCAGCAGCCGCGCTTGTGCCGCCATTACGTCTACGTGTACGCGTACGAGGCGGGTTGACCTGTTGCTGATTGCCTGGCGCCTCTGCATCTGTGACAGTACTTTGAGCCCTTTTTCTGCTGGCCTTTGACGTCTGTTTGACTTTTTTGGGTGGTGGATCCTGTCCTTTGTCCCTTGTCTTCCTCTTTCCCATCTTTTGGTTGATAGACGATCTCACAAGTCGAGTTTTGGACCGTAAAACGTTCCGAGAACTTAACACGTTGTTGCCTGGGGCAAAGTGCATCGAACAATGGCGGTACGAAGGATAACGTGGCCCGGTTGCTATAGTAACTTTGCCGGGGGCCGAGCATATCATTAAAAGTTGCCAATTTGGCGTGTAAATGCCTTACAAATTGAATGAAACTGGAGGGATCCCCCTTGCTTCTCCCAAAATTTACTGATCAGCCTATTATGATCAGGTAATTTTGACGGTGTGTATGCATGTGCGTGTGTGCGTGCGCAATAATGGGACTACAATACATTACGGAATGTGATACTTTGTATTCAACAACGCAGTCATTGAGCAACATTGTAAGTTTTCCTTGCATGGATTATGGAATGACAGTGTGAAACGACAAATTATATACTGTCAGCAACATCAGGAGAATTGCATAACAATAAAATACGAGCGAGCGGAGCGAGAGAGCTTGAAAATCTTGACATTTTACAGTCCCCAAACTGCCGTTTGTAGCTATATTTTTCGCTTTGGAAACTAAGGGGGGGGGGGGCATCGGGCGCAACTGCTGGCAATTACTGGCGGCAACATTAGGAGAATGGCATAACCATTCAATGCGAGCGAGCGAAGCGAGCGAGCTTGAAAATTTTGACATTCTACAGTCCCAAAACTGGCGTTTGTAGCTATATCTTTCGCTTTGGAAATTAATGGGGGCGCATCGGGCGCAACTGCTGGCAATTACTGGCTGCAACACTAGGAGAATGGCATGATTCAATGCGAGCAAGCGAAGCGCCGAGCGAGCTTGAAAATTTTGACATTCTACAGTCCAAAAACTGCCCTTATAATAGCTATGTTTTTCGCTTTGGAAATTAAGGGGGAGGCGCACCGGGCTCAAGGACTGCTGGCAATTACTTGCTGCAACGTTAGGAAAATGACATAACGAATAAATCTGACAATTAATTTTGACATTTTACAGTCCCAAAACTGCCGTTTGTATAGCTATATGTATTTTTTTTTTTAGCTTTGGAAATTAAGGGGGGCGGCCGAGGCGCAACTGCTGGCAATAACTGGCAGCAACATTAGGAGAATGGCATAGCGATTGAATGCGAGCGAGCGGAGCGAGCGAGCTTGGAAATGTTGACATTTTACAGTCCAAAAACTGCCGTTTGTTGCTATGTTTTTTCGCGTTTATTCATTTATATACATATCTATCTTATTTTATCTATTTTTATTTATTTGTTTATTTATTTTTTTTATTTATTTTTTTTTTTGGGGGGGGGGCTTTTTGGGGGGCAAAAATGCGTTTTGCCCCCCCCCCCCCCCCTCTTCCGCTTACCGTTACTGAATGTTCTACCCAAATTTACAATGTATACTTGCATTTTCCCGCAAAGGATAGTCCATATTCATGTATAGACAGCTAAAAAACGCTAGAAAGACAATAGAAAACGTAACAACAGCTGCAGCTCACATCGTTGAACAGCTCGAGCATTAACGTACTTTCCGACAGACCGGATAGGCGTATTGCATGCATGAAGCGCGTACAGTTTGCATTTAAGAGTACAGTATATATCTACTGTTGTGTGAAGCAAATAATTTTCACACAACAATAGATATATAATGTACACTTAATGAATCCCACAAGGATTGGAACAATCATCGTCCAGCATTCCCACTGATTCCCACTGATCAGTTACTAGCCATCCCCTTTAACCTGTGTTCCCCTGCAGCAAACCAAAACGTGCCCGAAATCCATTTCAGAATAGCCTCAAAAGGCCAATGTTTTATATTTTGTGTCACGACATGGTAGGTTACATTGTCCATGTGAAAGTCCTACTGATAATCTCATCAGCCCTTTTACATCAAATTTATCTTTATGTGCAAGGCATCCATTAGAATGAGTTTACACTGCACAGGAAGCAAGAGGGTAGTAACCCCTCAGCCCTTCATTACGTCGGGGGCACGAGTGTAATAAAGCGTAACATAGAGGGAGAGGATGACTCAGAGGGCTTTTTACACTTGTGTTTCTTAACCCCGGACTTTCTCTGACCCAGGACTATCGTTAGTCCCGTACCAATTTTTTTCAGCTTTTTACACTCGCCAATTAGTCCCGTACTATCTCTTGTCCGGGGCTAAGGAGAAAAGTGACATTTTTACACTCGTATTTCTTAGCCCCGGACTTTCCAAACCACATGAATATTCATAATTACGCTGTGTACTGTACACGTACACGCACGCACCGGCAGCACTTGATTACCTCGTTTCTGATTGGTCAGTGAGGGTCGGACTTCGTCTCCGTCGCTTAGCCCAGGATTATTTTTTCGTTCTGTTTACACTCACTTGCTTGGCACCGCAATTGCGGTGCTAACCCCTGCTATTTTGCAGGGCCAGATAGTACCGTACTATCGGTGGGGCTAGCCCACTTTGGCAAAAACGAGTGTAAACAGAAAGTGGGCTAAGGATAGTCCCGTACCAACGGTGGGGCTAAGGCCCTTCCCCCCCCCCCCCCTAGCCCCACCGTTGGTCCGGGGCTAAGCAAAAATTTACAAGCGTAAAAAGCCCTCAAGTGGAGACCCTACCAGGAGCGAGGGTCATAAACCTGCCAAAATTTAATGTCCACCAGTGGGAGGACAGCCCAGAAGAGGCATAGGTTAAGAAATTGATAGTCACACCATGGTCACACCCAGCTGCAGTAGTCAGCTAACGTCAGAGGAATATCCTCCTTCTTTGGTAATCATGTTCAAAAACAATTCTTTGAAATTAAGGAAAAGTCACTCATAGGGGTGTGTCCAGTCTGACCAATTGGTAGAAAGTTTTCTGAACCATCTAACCCCCTCCTCCAATAAGATAACTTGTTTAATAAATTAATATACAGTGATTGGTCCTACATAGACAAGTTAAGAAGGAAATTTTGGAGAACAAAACCGGGATGCAAAACCCAAAATTCTTCAGACCAGAGCACAAAATTGTTTCTGAAATCACTACGCGCGTATCCAGTTCGTCGGGAGGGTTCGGTGAACATCAGTGTCGCCGACATACTGGTCTACCCTTTGGTAGATGGATTCGAAACAAGGAAAAAGAGGTTGTGGTGGCAAAAGGCCACATTCAGTGTACGTTTGAGAGTCTGAGCACTAGAGAAATCTCTCATCACCCCGAAGGAGGTTGCGGCAGGGGCCAGGGAGAAAGTAGGCCTAACTTGCACAGAAAGGGGAGAAACGCCAACGAAAGTTGTAAGTTGACCAATCTTTCTCATTGTAATTTTCATGTAACTATTTAATCCTTCATAAGGAGAAGGAGAGTCATATAATATTGTTATGTCATTATTGCCTCGCAGTATTTTGTTACATGCATCAGTTAGGAGTGAGGAAATGTTTAATAGTTTAGCCAGTACTACTACAAGCCATTTCAGAATACTGAGCTAAAAGACCATAAAGATTTATTGCACCAGTGGCCTAGGGCCATAACTGGGAACACAGTTTCCATGACAGTTAATCCATGCTGGCTGACCCAGCGTTGACAGATTTGTTGATGTAAACATACAAGCCGAAACCTGATTTTAAACTCATGAAATGTAGGTGTTTCATTCATGAAGGAACAATTTCATTGAGCAATTGTATAATAGTGTTTTGTTAAGATTACTGAACTTATGAGTGTATGTCACTCATTGTAATTGACAGGGCGGTTAATGTCGGAGCAAGAATTCGAGTTTAAAGGGATCGTACAGTTTTGGCTGAGACCTAATTTCAGGTTTCTAACATTTTTTGGTGAGATAATGAGAAACCTCCTATGAAATATGAAAGAGCATGTAATTCTATGAGGAATTCAATGTTTATTTGATGAAAATTGGTTTTAAAATGGCCGAGATATCCAAAAAAGAGCGATTCTAATAAAGTGTGGGACCCACACTTTATTACGATCGCTTTGTTTTACTTTGTTTTTGGATGTTTCAGTCATTCCAAACCCGATTTTCATCAATAAACTTTGAATTCCTCTTAAAATGGCATGCCCTGTACTATATCATAAGTGTTTTCTTGGTATCTCACAAAAAGTTAAAAGCCCAATTCTCATCTCCACCAATACTGTACTATCCCTTTAAGGTGGGAGCAAGGAGTTTTAGGTTGGAGCATGGAGGTAGAAACCTACCTCCATGGTTAAACCTACCTCCATGGTTGGAGTAAGCTCCAACTGTATTGGACTGCAGAGTCTACTAGAGAGGGATCGAGGGGACTCCGTTTAGAGGGGACTCAAGTTTGATGAAACTACTGTAGGACCCATGGGCGAGGACAGATGATCTCATCCCGAGAACCAGAACCAACTGGCTTTAGCGATAACATTAACTGAAAGTATCACGTAATTGGCAACAGTTCTGTCAATGATTGTTAATCACTATTTTTATTCCAATGTTGTAAATACGTTTCAAAATTCAGTACAATAAACCACGCAATTATTGAACTGAAGAAGCATTTGTTTCGCCTACTTTGTAGACTCTCAGAAGAGAAAGCCTTTTGTTACGGGGCGGTGCGGCGGCAGAGCCCTGTGACATTTTGTTTGTTTTATTTGGTTTTGTCTGTTGGATTACTTTGGTTTGGTTGTTTCTTCTGTAGGGCTATGAAGGTTGCAAGAAACAAAAAACACGTTCGACATTTGAATCTACCACTGCCTTTGATCCATTTCCACAAGACACTTGTAAACCAGAAGTGACAACAGAGAATGGATACATGAGTTTATGCAATCAATGAATATATGGACATAATTGCAACGCTCTATAGTCACCTGATGTATTCATATTATGTAATAAGAAGAAAAAGCACTGCATTTTAAGTATTACTGCACTGCAATACAATATCCTCGAAAGGTTGTTGACTCGTATATTACCATCCTTTCCGTTTGTCCTAAACACTGTAGAATTGTTGTGCAGCATGGAGCAGATGGCGCTGTACTGATTACTGATTCTCTCAGTTTGAATGCAATATTATAATGGCTCATCGTTTATTTCATAACCAGTGATACCACGCCAGAACTCGACGTGTTTGAAGGAACACACACACACACACACACACACACAAATACACACACACACACACACACAAACACACACACACACACACAGCCTCACACACACACACTGAGTCCACATACCCATGATTCACCTGCCCATCATGTTTTGAAGATGCAGAAATATGATTCAAATTCAAATTCAAATTCAAATTCAAATTCAAACTTTATATTTTTTTAACATAATGTAAACAGAAATAAGACAAATCTGACATGCGTGTCGTTGAGAATGCACATAGCCAGCCAGGGATAAAAGCATGTTCTTGTCTACATGATCAGTACAAAAAAAAAATGCAATTGCATTTAAACACTCCACGAAAAAAAAAAAGTGGAGATACCCACTCAAAAGACTATGCTTGTATTATGTGGGTACCAGTCCTCTGAGAGAAGGGGGAAAGGGGGTGAAAAGCTTACAACTACAAAGAGTGCGGGAAACTGGGGAAATCGGGAATTAAAAAAAAAGAATGCAAAAGTGTGAAAAAAGGAACAGAAAAAAAGGGAGAAGAGGGAGAGAGAGAGAGAAAAAAAAACACCTAAATCAGTTTAATGCATACGCCATGGGCCTATCATGAATATGATAATAGATGTATCGGAAAGTATAAAGATAAACACCAGCAAGACTTATTAATCTTATATGTAAGTGGGCATGTATAGGGTTGTCATGATTATGGACATGCGTTTGTGCATACATTGACTTTTTAGACAATGATATCCATTTTACCTATATCTAATTTGTCAGAAAATAGTAGGAAGAGAAGCAATGGAAGAACAGAAAGGAAAAGACGTGTTAAAAAACATATGACAAGAACAAGAACAAATTGGTGATGATGCTGAATGAGTTTGCCCTGCTCATCCGCCATTTGATCATGTTATCATCTCCGATATTTTACATGAACGAGTAAAGATGTTAAACGGGAGGACACGTGCGCAGATGATTATAAAAGGAAAACAACAAAATAAAAAAGCAAGAATTAAACAAAGCAGTAGTTATAGAAGAGGATGAAAAGAAGGAAACATGCACAGAGGGAGGCCGTATTCCTGGGACACAATGACAGTCAATCTGAGATCTGGGTCATTAAAAGTTGGCACGCAAGTGCAAACACACTTATAGGTAAATAAAATGGATGGTGAAAGAAAGATATTGTTCAGAGGGGTGAAGGTTCAGGTGCGAGTTTCTTCACTTTGTTTCCCTCTACCAATCAAATCGTTAAGATCGCAACTACTGATCTGTAAATTAACATTAAAATTTGTTAATTTACAGATTAGCAGTTGCGATTTTAACAAATTTAAATTTTAGAGGGAGACAAAGTGAGGAAACTCGCACCTGAAAGTGGATTATGTTTGTTGTGAGGCTATCCGCACATTTGTAAGACTAGATCATTTAATTTCATATGTAAGATTTAAAGAAGCACCCAGTCTCTTACCCTCGTGCACACAGGATAACGATAATAATGCTCCCAGTTCTTTGATGTACCCTTATGCAGGATCCTAGGAAGAGCTTATCATGAAGTGGGGGGTTGGGGGTGAGGGTAAAGGAAACCTAAACCCGAATCATCGGGCGTCATGGAGAAAATTATGGAGAGCGCCTAGTTTGATTGCTTTAAAGGGAATGGCCAGGCTATACCGAAGAATTACGTTTTTCTGCATGGTTTTGCTTTTAAAATATCGAATTATGGGCAAATGTTTGAAAATTTTTGTTGATGATATTGATGTACTCAAATCTGCTATCTGTTACGGAAACTGCGAGTGGATAGGCTGGCATTTCTAAGCCAGCAACTTGTTAACCTAAACAAACAGCTGAAACATCAAAATGATTCGTTCAAAAACTGTGTTTTCTGGGAAACCTGTAGTGCTTGTATTCGACTATCACCTGACTATTATTGGTAAGTAGTTCCTGTAATGGTTTAGTGCTGTTATTGCTATTTCTGTTATCACTTTTATTATTCCTGAATATTTTTAGTTGCTAAAGTAATAGTCAATTAACTTTAATTTGTTTCGACGTGGGTGTTTTGGCATTTAATTCTAGTAGGCAATAACTGGTGTGCACCTATATAAATCCAACCATGTTATTATGTGGGGGTGTTGTGACTCAGGGTGTCCACAGATTTTCGACACTGAGGTCTCTGACAAACAAACATTATTGTTTCCTTCCTGCATTGAAACCAAACATCGCTACAACCAACCCGCAGCATCCTCCCCCATACGCATAAATACACACACACACACACACACACACACACGCACACACACATCCACACACACACACACTTTAAAATCGTTTTCTCCCCCTGTGATTTCTAGGCCTTGTCGCATGAAAAAAGAAATGTAATCAAACATAATTCGTCCAGTCTCAGCCAATAAAAAATGTGTTTGTTTGGGTTTTTTTCAGAGAGTAGCTCCGACTTAGCGGTATGTTTGATGTCAACTTTTATGCAACAGTGTTCTTGCTCATAATGACCACCTCTGTTACAAAAGTAGCGCCCTCAACGACCTCGCTAAAAGGAAGCAGTCCATATTTTTATAGCGTTCTCAGTATAGCACATACCCACGTAATGACAGCGCCACGGGGATAGTGAACGCCGGATGTAGAGGTTCAAGCGAATGAAAAAAAAAAAGGGGAGGGGGTTGGGAGGTGCAAAAATTGTCTCCGTTACCTCACTGTTATTGATGACGACGATGTTTGGTTATCAAACTCACAATGCAATTTAGTCGACCGTCATAAGAATTATGATTTGCACTGTCATTTCAGACCTTAATATGTGAGAAAAATTATACAAGTTTATAGGGACGGTATCTTTTTATCTTCTCTGGCAATCGAGCACAATTTGTGCTCAAAAATTACAAGAATAATAATATTAAACTATTGATGATCAGAATTGCCATGTACAGTGGAAATGAGGACACGAGATTATTTATCTTCCTCCCTTCCATTCCCTCCCCTCTGTCTCTCTCTTTATCTATCTATTCATCCAAATATGTTATATCTTTATCCCACCATCTTTCTAACATGAACACATAATGAACGATATATATATATATATATATATATATATATATATATATATATATGAAAATATAGATAATATATATATATCGAGCTATAACTGTTAAGTACGAAGTGCTAATAGGGCTGTAGTTATGACGAGCGCATTAAGTTTTTAACTTGGTTATACAGTCTCAGGGAAAACATTTTCAGATTATGTCAACATTCATTTTGGTGAAGTCTCCAAACACCATGTGTAACCTGTTGGTAAAAATTACAAGCATTTTCCACTTTTCTCTTGATAATGTGCAAAGTTAATGCCAATTCGAGGCATATAATCAATGTATAATCAATTTAGGCCTATAAAAATAAAAATATTGAAATGTACGGTCAAAATACATCATTTAATCATTAATATATACATATATATATATATATATATATATATATATATATATATATATATATAATATGTGTGAGTGTGTGTGTGTGTGTGCATACATTTATGATATAGCCATATCTGCACTGTATTATGAAAATCAAGAAATCAAGATAATAACATGTGCATGTACAGTGGTTCTACATGACTACTGTCTTTATTCAAGCTGTCACAAATGTCACTATTACACTGCAAAGTTTGACAAAGATCGCAAGGAGCAATTTACATGTACTAGACATTCACCACAAGATAACATTTTACTTCTATTACTAAGACTTTTCTGAAACAAATTGTTGGCAGTACAAGTACGCCTCTAGTACATATCGTGTGTTGAGAACCAGAAGAGCTTTATCACAATCATTCATGGAATTAAATTATTGATACTACATATCATGTTATGTTGTCAATATTGAATCATTCTCATTTTTAGTAAAATGTTAAAAATCAAAACCGCAAGGTGCTATTTTACCCGATATTTGGAACAATGCTCATAAATTTACCCACTTTTGATTAAATAAAGTTATTATTTCATAAAAATAGATTGTTTCGTTTTGTATTTATGCTGAAAAAGATTGCATAGTTTTGGTTGAGACCTAATTTCTCTTTTCTAACATTTTTTTTTGACGGAATGAAAATTAATCATGATAGAGGATATTGTAATTCTAAGAGGAATCTAACGTCTATTTGTCGAAAATTTGCTTTAAAATAGCTGAGATATTTAAAATAGATCGATCGTAATGAAGGATGGGACCCATCTTTTATAACGATTCCTTTGTTTTACTTTTCTTTTGAATGTCTCAGCCATTTCAAAACCTATTTTCGTCCAATAAACTTTGAATTCCTCTTAGAATGGTGCCCACACTATGCTCTTTACTATATCATGAGTGATATCTTCGTATCTCGCAGGAAGTTGAAAGCCCCAAATCCTCATATCTACCAATACTATAGCGTGTCCCAGAAAAAAAGAAACCACGTTTCTTTGCAATTTTTTTTTTACTATCAAAACCACAAAATTTCTTTTTGAGATATACATCAATAGAAAGATAAACTTTTCTTCTTTCATTTGATGTACAACTTAATGTTCATCGTTCATGCATGACTGAGTTAGAACAACGAACAGTGGTGCTATCAAATTTTCATTTGCACACGCAAATGGTGACTTTAAGTGAATTTTCACACTTTTAACGTTACGTTTTCGAAAAACAAAGTTCATAGCCTAAATATCCATATTTTCTTCTTTCGTATGAGACCTTATGCGTCAAATATGAATAACGCATGCTTGAGAAAAGTATGCACGAAAACATGCTTCATTTCTACCGATACTACGGATAGTCGAAAAACAAGCATTCAGCTCTCCCGACTTAGCATTAGACAATGGGCTCACCTGCGCCATTGAATTCACACAAAACAATGGCAGTGCTACAGTGAATGTTGTAGGGGGGTGTATTTACAGAGAATGCTGCATGACGCGATAAGCCGTTTGTTGTCATTTATTGAGAATAAGCTACGAGACTTAACCAATGATTGAAGACTAGTATCTTGTCTATTATCAGGCTGCATGCAGTCCAATGGCTATGGGAAATCAACGTTACAACAATGGTACTGTACAAATTTTGATGAATTTGTATACCTCAAACTTATCTCACTGTTTTCATTCCACTCTACATTTCCCTCACGCGTGGTTCGTGGTTTTGAAGTTTTTTGAAGAGGGAGGTGAAGCAGAAAGAGAGGGTACATCACTTTATTTATCACTGAACATGCGCTTCTAACATTTCAAAGGTACAAGTGCAGGGCAGAAAGTCGTCTTCTGTTTTTGTTTTGTTTGGGTTTTTTTTTTTTTTTGTTCACAATCATGTGCTAATTTACGACCCTATTCCGAACCGTCTGTAACATTCCGTTTTAACCCCTCCCTTCATGTTTGTGTAAATTCATTGAAGCATGAAGGCCATTGTTATCTGCCAAGTCGGGCAGGCGTCGGGAAAGCTAACTGGCTCCTTATTTACTGTCCATTTTTCTGGGTGAAATGGAAGCATATGTGACCCGCTACAACAAAAAGGTCCTAAAGTCGCGCACGGTCGAAGCCGTGAAAATCGAGTTTGAAGTCAGAGCATTAAAATTGGTCAAAACTTACGATTTTCTGATTTTGATATATTATTGGAGTCTAACATGTCTTCTATCATCTGTCGAAATTTTGAAGCAAAATGATGAAAGGAAAGACCAAAAAATAGCGTTTTTCTGAGCCATGTTTTTTGGCGTTTCAACGAAGCAGAAACTGGTTCGAAAATTTGGATTGAGCGCCACAGATAGGTTCCGCCCCTAACAACGACCAGAGTGATCTCATTGGTCAGTTTGCTGCTTGCTGCTAACCGAAGCGTGAAGCTCGCACACTGCCCAGTCGACTGGTGCGTGCGGGCGGGTTGCGCTATGCTCAGCCGCTTCTCACGTCCTGGTCACTGATTGGTTGGTGAGGAGACCGCCGACGCTGATGTGCTTGAATGAACTCTTCGAGGGTTGCTAGGGCTTACCTTCTATTGTCCAGAGGTGAAAACTGACTTGCGTGTGTTGATCGCGATTGCGTCGAAAGGAAGACTTTTAGGGCGCTTTTCCAGAAACAGTGATTTTCCAGACGTCTCGACATGCTCTCTTTTAAACATCGATATCTCCGCAGCCGATTATTTTTATAAAATGTGTTATATATCAATTTAAAGCAGAAAGATTAGGGGATTATACAATGCAATTTTCAAATAATCGACCTCTCCCGACTTTAGGATCATTTTGTTGTAGCGGGTCACATATTTTCAAATTAAGTTTTCTCGAGCAGACGTAGATAATTTTTCACGTATGAGATGTCATATGAAAGGAAAAGGAATGGATATCAAGGCTATGATTTTATTTTTTGCAAAAGATTGCCGAAAAAGCATGAAAAACTAATTCAAAGTCGCCAGTTGCTAGTGCAAATGAAACTTTGGTAGCATTCCTACTAGGCCATGGGGTGAAGCGGAAAAAGAGGCTTAGAAAATGGGTTTCGTTCCAGCAACACTGGCACTACTTTTTGAATGCGGAAATGTGATGTTTTGTACATCCTAAATATACAGTAAAAAGTTCTCCTCGAAATATCCTGCAGTTTTTGCGAAAATCCATATTTTATAAACTGCGACCAGCAGCCCAATACACATATCGTAATGGGGCTGCGGATTGTAGCATTTAGGATCATGACAGGCTAGTATTGCGGACAAACGTCAACCTTAAATCGAACAAAAATTTTTCAATTTGAAGACTTACAAGTAATGTTGAAGTATTGACAACAGGGTTCGTGCAAGGTTTGGTTCTACAAATAGTCATGTTCTGTTCAAATTGATGACTTAATATGACTAGGTCGAGAGGAATCTGGGAGAGCCAAGCTGAATTGACGGTCAGCGCAGGCGCACACATCACTGCGCACAAATTTCGAATCCATTGACTGGATTATGATGTCTGTGTGCGCATGCGCTGGCCGTCAATTCAGTGTAGCTCTCCCAGTTTCCTCTCGACCGAGTCACATTTAGTCATCAATTTGAACAGAAAGGAACTATTTGCAGAAGCAAACCTTGCACGAACTCTGTTATCAATACTTCAAATTTATTAATAAGTCTTCAAACTGAAGATTTTTTCCCGATTTTAAGTTGATATTTGTCCGCAATAAAATATCCGTCATGATCCTGTATGCTACAGTTCACAGCCCTATGACGCTATGCGTATGGGGCTGCTGGCCGCAGTTATGCGTATGGGGCTGCTAGCCGCTGTATAGTTCCCATAGTGTTTCTAAGCTGAAATACATATACACATTTGGTAAAGCACTGCTTTTAACCATATAGTACCTAGAAAAAAAAAAGTGAAGTTTTGGTTTAATAGTTGCATTATATCTTATGTTTCAGCTTTTCCTGATGTGTATCAGAGGTCAAGGCAAATGCCTTATATTCTGTTCAAAGACATGTTATCAATCAAATGACTAATCATTCAAGGCCAAAAAAAAAAAAAAAAAATCAGAGCGTTTGTTTGTGTGTGTGTCCGCGTGCATGTGGGAGAATCTTATTCTACACACACACACACACACACCCTCACATGCACACACACATACGCACACACATAGT
>NC_092703.1:23926264-23971264 GCF_964275005.1 Diadema setosum | reverse complement strand
TCAAAAGAAGCACCTTTTTTGTTGTTGTAGTTTAAATAGTTACTCAAACATTATTATCACCAAGTGTAGAACATCAAATTTAAGTGTTGGTCATGAACATGCTAAAAAAAGGGAGGTTTGGCAGAATTTAACAGATACAGCAATCAGGGAATGAAACATTTGCTTGGGCAGGGTTCTTAGCATGATGAAATCTGGTAGTGGTACAACATGATGCAGAAGTATGTGGAGATATTGATACCTGAAAGGCAGCAGTGAACATTTTGTGGTACTCAGGGTTTCTCTCGCTTGGTGTAGAAATATTACGAAGTCTGGAGGTATCTGTGTTTGAGATCGTTTGACATTGTTATATCATGTCTTGCTATGATCATCTCACAATTCAGCAGAGTGTAAAGTTAACTGGTTGGCAAACCATATCTGAAAATTGGGAGAAAAGCTGGTGAGCAAATTTTGACTGAAACTGATTTTAAAAAATATATAAATATATACTTTTGATGGTTTAATGTCCAATCTGTAGTAGCAGTCATTTTTCATGTGCTAGGAATATCACTTATAAACTGACAGAATTTTTGTGTTCTCATACAGCAGCTGCTGTGGTCACATTCCATTCCCGTCCATTTGTTACGAGCCACCTAATATATGAATGACATTCATGAATATGAAATGGGCAGGGGGTGAGTATAATGGCAGGGGTCATAGCTGTTCTACATCATACATACATTGTGAAATAATATCTGCCTTGTCCAAATTGACATGAATGACATTTTACACATGAATACTGTACAAGTGAGGTGACAACAATGTTTAACAAGTCTGGGGCTTTCGTTGAACTCTAAGTAGTACATGTTACCCTGTTGTCTTCGATGATCTTTTCACCCTATGATTTCCTCACTAGTCACTTTTTAAAGACCTCTCGCACAATTGCATTAAAATCATGATTTTTAAATGTTAAAAAGATGACAATATGACTTACTATGAACACACCATAAAATGTGGCATGATTATTTTACACAAAAGTGGCAAGTAAAATGGGACATATGTTACAATTTTACTCAAATACATGTTGAATTACACAAATCTATAATAAATGTATAATGCCAATATAACTCCTCTTCATTGTTAGTAGTCTCAGATGGGGTATATCAAACAAACAACACATAAACTAACAGACCTTCATTGATTATTACACAAAATTCATTATATAAACTTCAACTGTTAATTATGCAAGGGTGATTGTATTGTAATTATACGAGGCATACATGTGCGAATTACAAGACTTTTAAATATTCGCAGACCTAGTCATCATGCAAGTCATTATCAGTTTGACAAGATATCCTACACATAATCCGGGATAGATCAAATTGCTCGCAGTGTTTTAGCATACCATGTAGGTCTTATCTGAATGTAGCAGTTCATCACAATACTTAAGTCATTGTACAATAATTGAGTACTGATTGCTGTGTCCATAATCACAGGGAAAATATTTACCACCTTATGAGCAGCGCTATGAGCAGCTAGCGTTGCTTATTACGTCTTAAATGGGATTTTAAAAAAAGCAACAACACACAAACAATAACAAATACCACAGCAGAGCTAACCCACTATTTACGCTGCTCCCAAACATCTGCAAATAATGCATGGAGAAGATGCTATACAGAGGAGGCCAGCGAATCACCATAACACACTGTCACCACCTCCCCATCCTTTTTTCCATAAATTTGTGCGTTTCAAGTGCGGCAACAAAACATTTGCTCCTGCAACAATTGCTCCAGTCTTACTTTCTCCAAGGATTTAGGGTTAGGGTTAGAGTTGTGATAGAGTTTTAGGTTTAGTTTCATGTGGGGATTAGGGTTAGGGTAGTATGTTTCTTGGCAGAATTATGTTTGGCCCGAGCAAGCAGATATACTTCATGGGAGCAATTGTCGCAGGAGCAAATGCCATGGAACCACCAAGTACAACAAGCCCACTAGCTTCACTTTCAATCTATTGCATCTGATTGTCCAGTGAGAGCCATCAACACAGGTATGAATGGAAGTCATTTTAACCACTTAAAGGGAATCAATCTATTCTTGTTGCAGGAAACACAGATAAAAATCAAAGTATAAAATTCTCGGATACTTTCAGTGTACAATGTACATACTGTACAGGGTATTGAGATCTTGGGTGTTGTTTCCCCATGGCATATAAAAGATAAATAGAGATGAAAAAGGAGATATCGACAAAGAACAATTTGGGGGATAAGTGTTTCTTTTCTCTTTTTTTTTTTTTTCTTTTCCTCCTCATGTGCCTGGATGGTTGCTTGGATGGGTGGGACAGACGGGGTGGATGAGAAAAAATTCACAGAAATAGAATATCTACAAGTAAAAAAAAAAAAGATATGAAAGACCTCATCCAGACTCAGTTTATACATTTATACAAGCAGAGATTTGCTCATAGGTTAAAAGAAAAGAAGAAAAGCACAAAGAGAAAACTATAAACTTTTATCAAAAATGTGTGGAATGTACTAACTCATAGATATGCTGGATATCTTTGACGGGGTCTTAAGCCTGTGGGGATTCTAGTCAATTTTGAGCAAAGAATGTGGCTTCCTTTTTGTTGACCAATATAGCCAGGTTTTTGCAGATGAATTTGCCCTTCCATTCAAAATATCTTTCCCTTATTTTTCCCATTTTTAAAGAACCTTTACTACACGGAACACAACCGATCCACACATTCTACACTTGCAAGTCTGTGTCATAAACAACCCTAACAAAAAAATAAGGCTTCCAGGTTGTACGACAATCACTTCTAGCACTCGTTTTTCAACCACTGCAGTGGAGACGCCCTAAATACTTTTTAACACACTTTAAAACCATTCCTTAAGACACTAGCTTCAAGAAGTGGCTACAAACTTAGGTGAAGAGTACTCACGGGGTTATTAATGAAAGGAGCCATGGATCATACACGGCCATAGCAAACACACCGAATTGGAAGTTTTATATATGTATATGAAGACAGCACCCTACACTCTAACACCGAGTTCTCATCTATGTGTGTGCTAGAATTTCAACAGACAACTGGCAAGCTTGTGTCAATGTTAGACTCCTAGTTCTCTACAAGAGCTACACTAGTGCAGACATACACAGAGCCGGACGGTGCAAGGCCTACGGGGAAATGTGCGCTTCGCCCTCTATTCACACCATCACAATGCTATCATGTACATTTCGGATAAACAGCGCCCTCATGCGAGAAAGAAGAAGTCATTGGCATATCAGCTGTGTCAACCAACCACCATGGCTAACACGCTCGCTAGAGCAGCACATCCAACAAACATGAGCCATATGGTTGAGGAAGGCCTACACAGCCTTTCCTATCTCTGCCATTTATTTACTTACAATGTATTCATCATCTTTTTTCAGTCCTGTCGTTTTTTTTCCTTTGGCACAGTAAGCAATCTTCCTCGACTATTGCTAAATTTTGTTTTTGGTTCTACTTTGACTAAACGCATATGACAAGCATTTGCGAATAAATGATGTATTTCACTCATGGCTTGTTGGTCACACCATCTGTGTTGAAGTACTAGAGTACACTTACGTGTATGATGTCTTCACATCTGTGCCCCCCACCCCCCCCCCCACAAAAAAAAAAACTACCAAAAATTGTAAAAGTTTGGCATTCCCAGAAGTGCTACATACAAACAGCACCACTGATCACGCTTTTATTTCACGCTGCAGCAAGATTTTTAAGATTTTTTATTGTTGTCCGTGACCCTCATGAGCAATGGTCACCTCTACACTTGCAGCAGGTATTACACACGTGACTGTATAGCACACTTCAGGCACGCATCCTACGCCACAATACATGCTTTCGCCATTTATTTACGACAATGCAGTTAGTCTCGGTGACCAGACACTTCAGCACTTTGTAATTCAGCTCCCTGGACGCCAGTGCTGGAAATCGCCGTATACTTTTAGATGCAGATATCAAGCACACGTAATACAGCCTTTCACTATCAGTGCATCAAATTCTTATCTCTACCCACCCTATTTTTTTATATTATCATTTAATCGTAGCAATGACATTACGGTTTTACTTTGTCATAGCACATAACTCCTGCTGGGTTTTTTTTTTTTGGGGGGGGGGATGTGGGGATGTACTAGGTACTGCTTTTTACACTGATCCTAGCAAATTTTAAATCACTTTTCTCATAATTCACATGCTGCACTGCAACACTCAACTACACAGTGCTCACAAACTCGGTTTCAAACACCCAAATATATCGAGTGCCCCTCACGTTTTTTGCTACATCTCGGAACTTTGTGGGAGGCGCATCTACGCTACGACGTCCTAACACTACTGGGGTGTTGTCCACGACAGTATCAGTCTTGGTACACGATTGCACTTTAAAAAAACTTTACATGTATAAGATAGTACAGTAGTACGGAGTGGCAATACGCTTGTTAGTATCGCGCTGGAGTTGAAGGAAGGGGTTGATATCAGAGAGACGAAGCGAAGACCACTTTTTGTTTTTTCACCTCTCCTGGTTTGGCATTCGGTAGCTCATGACGGCGTCCCACACACGGCACTGGGCGCCCACCCTGGAAGGACGGGAAAAATGACAACAAAGAACAGGAAATTCGTGAGAAATCTACAGCAAGGTGTGTCTCGAGGCTCTACATTGAGTATGCCATATATTTTGTGGGGGCTTTATTTTTGCCAATCTTGAGTTGGGTGCTCTTCGCAAATTTAACAACACATGAAAATATTAACTTTAATCCCAACATGAATGCTACATACACACATATATTTCTATGTTCATTACTGTATTCCAAGACTATATATTTTTATGTTCATTACTGTACTCCACGACTGTAAATTTAACAACTTCACAAAAATTGTCAGGAAGTCCTTATTCACCGGGGGGGGGGGGGGGGGGGAAATAGCATTAAAATTTGGTGTACATATATATATATATACAACATTATTCATCATAACAAATATGCACTGTTTTGAGATGCATACCTTCATGACTGAACATTTCCCACTACGAAAAATGCTCTATATGGACTTTGAACACGTAAAATAGGACGACATTTGATGTAAGAACATTTTTTATATCTTTCTACACAACTGCAGGAGCAGAACCTGACTTGAGACGTACAATACATCTGTGGGAATGCCACCAAGGAATACCTCCTACTCCCCAGACACCTTTTTCCACTTTGACATTTTGTTACATCACTATTTATTCTAGTTTGGAATCAAAATTTTGGAATTAAAGTTTGGAAATAAAAGGGAGGTGTACCATTAGAAGCAAGCAGCTTTTTGACACTGACATCAAACACAAGATGTTAATTGATGTTCACATAGTTATCAATGCCACACAAGGCTGGTGTGTATACATCATTGTCTATGTGTGGAAAAACAATGAGATGAAAAGTATTAGTACCATGCTATCATTATCATCATTATTCACTTCACCATACAAATGCTTATTTAAAAAAAAAAAAATAATGCAGAACGGTATCATGAATAATGTTCAAAATCTGGCAAACAAAGAAATTGACTTTTTGACAGAAAATGACCTCAGAATTTCACCCACCTGATTCTAAGGTCCCTAAGGTCATCCCGGGTCATGACATTCAGGACAAGCGGCAGGGTGAAGTCCTCCTCGATAAACTGGACACAGACATCAGTATAACCAAGAAAGATGCAAGTCACTTGTTGACCGATGCAATGTCAACACATCATCATCATCATCATCATCATCACCACCACCATCATCAGTATTGTTGATCCTTTTTTATTTGATAAATATTAACTGCTTCACACTGAGAGGGATATCTGCAAAATATTTCTTTCTAACATTGGATGGCAACAATTATTGTCTAGTGCCTCCAATTCTTCATTAATGACCTTTATTCTAAAGACAAAAGCTATAAGTTGGCATCATCACTTATTGTGATTGATACAAATGAATTTCCATTACAAAATGTCAATGCAATGTAGTAAAATGCATTAATTAGAAATCGAAGGCTGCCTTACTTCAAAGAAAATATCAAACAAAATAGAGCATTAAAACAAGTTTAAACTTGATGAATTCAAAGAGCATTGAATTTTCTGGCTGTAAAATCAGATTCTCTAGACTCTAAGCTTGCTTGGGCTACATGATTCCTCAAATTATATTATTTTCAATATTCTAATTATAACTTTTCTTCTCCTTCATTGAATTATAAAAGGTAGAAAGTACACACTGCCAGTTACGATTTCAAGCTTTCATTTTAGTGCACAAAACAGTTTCAAATTTGTAAACAGAACCAAGCATATTGCTTTGTTTTTTGGTGACATTCAAGGTAAGAATTCTAGCTCATATTGTGGAGCTCGGTCACAAATGTCTTGCTACTATAGGAAGTGCTCGTATGCTGGAAATATAGCTCACTATTTGTCACATCAGTGACACTAAGCTCATGGAGGATAATGATCAATAGAGGGCGCCACTCACCCTCTGGATGCTGTCTTCATCAACGCCTTGTCTTCTAAGCCACTTCTCCAACTCCCCTCGCTCGTTCTCAACTGAACCTACCGAGAAAAAAAAAAAACCAATATCAATAATAATAACAGTTATATGTAAAGTAATTGGAATGAAGATAAAAATAATATACTGCAGTAGTAATAACATGATAATTAAAATAAAGTAATCATTAATCAATAATGTCACAACTGGGATTTCCATGTGCAAGGCACATGTGAAACAATCTGATCTGCTCAAAAGTAAATATGCTCTTCACTTAATTAGCAACACTCTTATGATTGTGCATTTTCCCTTTCTTGATTCTTAATTTTGTTGAATTCACCCTGCATAGAATTCATTCTCAATTTTAAGTAGCCTCATTTAACTAAAAAAAAAAAAAAAAAAAAAAAATCCCCAAAATATTGTCCAGTATATGATATCGGCAAAAAATTATAAACTTATATGATACAAAAGGCCATGTTTTAGTACGATAGAAAGCAAACACAACAAAGTACACCAATAATCACAAGTTATCATGAATTACTGATTGAAAAGATGGTGAAACTCATTCAAATGGAAACCAACAAATGGAAACTACTTTTCACGATGTTGCAAGTCTCAAAAGTAAAATTCTGTAAACAGAGATGCAACAGTCACGCACATGTTTTGGAGATGCAAAAACAATGCAATGTAATTGGCATTTGTTTGTATGTGTAGGTTATTCATTTTTTTCAACACTTCAGACTAAATTCCATGTTTTTGTCCCACCTCTGTCCTGTACTCCAGAGTCCACTGATCTTGCACCATTTGAAGCAGAATTTCTGAAGGTAATAAGTAGAAGAAAACTTTGATTTACATTGATGAGGCATCACTCAAAAGAAACAAACAATTGTGAGCACCCTGCTATTTCTTCCAAACTAGAAGAGCAACAGGGCAGAAATAATTAAACTCTTTCGTCCTTATTGCTCTAACTTTTAATCATCACCAGTTTTGTACTTCAATTTGTAGCATGGAGAAGTGATGTACAAATTGTATGTGATAGAGTTGACAGAAAATTGTTCTTTCATCATAAGCAACATACATTCCCAAAATAAGTACAAACTTGTAGTGGTAAATATAAAGGCAATGTAAAGTAGCTGCTTTTGGCAAAGCACCTAAATTTTCCTTAATTGATAAATTATTCTTGATAATTACCTATTTTAACAACACACAAAACAGGAAAGCAAAAATTTGTCCTCAATGAATTTGGAGTCATGAAGTCAAAATCAAAGTCTTTATCATTACGATGCTTATTGTTACCATGAGTAGCAAATTTAAGTATAACAATTCTCATGAAACATCCCACAAGATTACCTCAAATTTTGTTGTGGATTTTTCGATAACAATTTATTACATGATTATGTTCAAGAGAGGGAGTAAATTAATAGCCTACTTATTCTGGGTAGCAAACTATTGACATGAAGATCAATTTCGTTGCCCGTCTATTATGATCAAATTGTTGTGCATGTGACTCTATTTCCAACTTCTTTACACCACACACTCCCCGATAAATGACACAAGGCTTTTACTCCAAAGTCCTCATATTCAAGTCACGGTGACTGCAGAAAACTGTAATATCTGCACCGCACACACACACACACATGCACATGAGCACACCACACACAGAGAAAGATACTGATGACAAGAGACTCACCCAATGTTGTCCACCACTGACCGGCTGACACACAGCTGAGTCTGAAGGACGCTGTTTAACGCTCTCTGGACATCCACCAGCTCCTGAAGTAACCTGATACCAAACAACGAGGTCGGTATTAACATTTGCTTCCTTCATATAAAACCTTAATAGATAAATGTTTCACTATTGGTAGGAAACACTAATTTGGCGTTTGTGATTCTGTCGATGGCCTCATTTCAGAAATCTCTAAATGATCATCATAATCTCTATGGAGTAACATTACCCTCATCCTAATCTTCATCAACAGCATCATCAGATGAAGGAGGATGAGAAGACCTAGAAGGAGGTGGAAGAAGAGAAGGAGGGGAAGGATAAGAAGGAAGAGGAGCAGAAAAAGGAGAAGAGGAGACAGAGAATGAGGAATATGAGGAAGAGGAAGACAAGAGGGTAAAGAAGAGGTGGGAGAGGATGAAGAGGGGGAAGAGGATGATGAGAAGAACTAGAAGGAGGAGCAGGAGGTTGGGGATGAGGAACAAGAGAAGAACGAGGAGGAAGAAGAAGATGTGGAGAAGAGAAGGAAAATGAGGAGAGGAAAGAGGAGCATGAGGAGAGGATGGAGAGGAGGTGGAAGAGGATGAAAAAAGAGAGCAGATGACGGACGATGAGAACAACTAGAAGGAGGAGGAGGCTGGGGAGGAGGAAGAAGAAGAGGAGGAAGAGGACATGGAGGAGGGGGAAGAGGAGGAGAAGGGGAGGAGAAGGAGGAGGAGGAACAGGAAGAGGGGCATGAGGAGAAAATGAAGAGGAGGTTGAAGAGGATAAAAGGGGAGGGGGGTTAGAAGAACTACACTTGTACGCTTGTAGAAGGAGGAGGAGGAGTAGGAAGAAGAGGAGGAGGAGGAGAAGGAGGATGGGGAGGGAGAGAAGATGAAGGAGGACAAGAAGAATGAGGAGGAGGAGTAAGATGTTGAGATAGAGGAGGGAGGAGGACGAAGAAGGAGAAGGATAAAATAGGAAACCAACCCACCTGCCCTGCTCCTGGACCAGTCTCTGGTGGTCCCCCTGCAGCTGTGCCATGGCGCTGCGGTCCAGGGCGTAGCCCTCGTGGGACTTGCTGGAGCTGTCGAAGGTGGACACGCCCGAGGTGTTGCCCGCCTCCTCCTCCAGACGGGCGGGGATGGGGAGGAAGTGGTGGGAGGAGGTGGTCAGTCCCCCCGGTGGGTGGGTGTCCATGCCATGGGAGTGGGCGGGGCCTTGGCCATGGTCATCCTGGTCTTTGCTGCCCGGAGCAATGTTCTCACCCAGATCTGTAAAGAGAATAAAAATACAATAACAACAGTTGCAACAAGCACATTTTATTCTATAGTATTTATCTGGTATAACATAACAATACACCATTCAATGTTTTTGCTAAGATCTGTCAAGAAAATAAAAATACATTAAAACCAGTTGCAACAAACACCTTGAAACAGTGAAACAGAACAATGCATCTTTCATCCCTAAATACATAGTATGCACAGAATTCAACACAATTTTTTATTCTTTTTTAATGAACAGTACAGCACATTTCTCTCAACTTGTTACTGACATACATAGAGGTAATTTCAATATCAATCCCCTCGCCTTCTGAAGGAGGTAACTTGATGAGTGCCTTTAACTCATAGCAGAAATGTGATGATATGCAGAATTTGCTTCATATTTAATGTTATCATACAATAATGTGATGTCACAAATTGTTGTCGCTTTCTCATTCAGCGATGATGACACATGGATTCAAACAAAACTTTTGTCCAATGTCCTAAACTTTACTTGAATGCATGTAAATGTCTTTGATATACAATTGGGGGGGGGGGGTAAATTTCCCTTTGAGACAATACATCTCTTGCCTTTCTATGAATACTGTGCATCACTGCTCTGACTGAGGGAGGGGTGTGATCCTCACGGTATTCCCTTTAAACTCACCAGGGCTGAGGATGGTGATGGTAACCTGCACAGCATCCCGAATCAGGTTGTCGAGGGCGAACATCCAGTGGGGCTTGATGTTGTGCATGTGTTGCCGCAACACTTGGTTCACCTGCAACATGCACACACGACAAAATTTCTCTAATTTCTCTGTCTCTCACCTCATTGTAACACCAGTATTTCATGCCACATTGTTGCAGTTTTGAAAAACCTAAATTTTCCCAAAATAGTAGCAATATGTATTCATGATACACAGAATGATACAACATCTATATATCTTTTTACAATTTAAATGATTTTTTTTTTTTTTTGCATGTGAGTGCGTGGGTATTTTTCTTGACTGCGGCACGTACGTAGAATAAAAACACCACGTAAAATACTGATGGCGGAAGTTTACGCTTCACAATCAGGACTAAGAGCACTGTCTCTCACATTAGTTTGCCCTTTTAAGTTTAGTAAGGCATCACACACTCTTCCGTTTCACTCACCGAGTCTTGAAAGACGTAGAGCGCCATCTGGAGTTCACTCAGTGCTCCGGGGTCATAGTCTAACTCATCTCGCAGCCTTTCTGTGATTGGATGGAATGTGGGGAAAGAAAAAAAAAAATCACATTCATTACAGAGCACAGATCAAATCATACCAAAATAATACACAAGCAAGTTAAGCAAGTTAATGTTTGCACTGCCTGCAACATTCGATAAACCGCTGATTATTCAAATGCCTTATGCTAACAACATCTGAATGACCCCCTTTCTTCCTGATTCTAGCTGAACTAACTTAACCCACTGAAGACGAGTCCAGAGTATACTCGGACAGGTGTCTACGGGAAATGCGTGTTGAAGCAAAATCAGCCCGTCCTCATCAGGTTAAAGACCTAGTAGCGTGGGGATACACCATGGAGTGGGAAGGCTTGCCTGGCTTGGATATATTCTAGAATCCCTGTAAAATGAATTGTGTACAGCTCTACCGCTGATCTCTACGTAAGCACACACATGGCTGAAAAATCTTGACTGGAATCGACCGTTACTAATGAGAGTACACTTCGATGCACATATTCACTAACGGGTGCTACTTGTGGGTTTTTTTTTTTTAATGTATCCCAGCAGGCAGCGAATGAAGACTGATTGAATCAGGCCACTCATGTTTCTCCACGCTACCAGGTCTTTACGCTTTTTAAAACATAAACTGCACAGGGCTAAGATAAGCCTAAAGAGATTTCAACAAATAATAATATCACCAACGTGACACATACGACTCTATGCTACACTCGGACAGCATGGGATTTGTTTTTCTTGCATGACACACACCCTATGTGGACAATATGCAAACAAAGATTGGGACTTACCTATGGTACCAGCCAAAGATTTCCGCTCCCTCTGCTTGATAAACAGTGCTATCCCATGGTTTAGCTCAGTCAGGTGTTCCTGATTGAAAAAAAAAGAAAAGAAAAGAAATAATAATCATAATCACTTTTTTTTTAAGTCATACTAGAATAATTACAAAAGAGGTGTGCCTAAAATTTCCAATATAGGAGATAAATATCAGATCTTTAGTAGTAATTTGTTGACAGGAGCATTGTGTACAGTCGTATAACGTATACATACAATGAACATCAACTACTTTATTTCTGTCTTTGTATTGAGAAATACTTTGTTTGAAAAAAAAAATATCTACATCAACTCTGTTTCATCTTCACCACGGGCTTACCAATAACTTTCAGTTTACAGATTTTGTGCTGCACATTACAATCAATTCCTCAAATATTATCACTCAACACCTGGTTAAGATGAATACTTATCTCTATCATCCACTGTGTCACCAATAAAAAATGACCACAAAGAAATCAAACTTGTCGCAAACTCTCTTCAACGCAAAATTGCTGGTTCTTTCCCAAGATGGCAAATCTGCATTCATCTTCCCAAAGTTTTCCCAGGATTTCAGTGTCTACGTGAGCCAACAGCATGCATAATGAAGTTGAACGGCGATCGGATGACTTTCGCCACAACCCAAAGATTCACAGACATACATGTACCAAGTTCTACACGCACTTTGCAAATACAGCATCTCTAAACCAAGTTTATGACAGGTTTCAAAGCAGATGAGATTGCACGAAACTTTCATGTTGATGTACGCATCTCGCTTGCCTCGCACGAATGTGAGAGATGCACTGACATTTAAACAAAAGAAAAATTACATAATTTATTATTTTTTAGGTCCGATTTCATCCTTACTAATGACTTGATTCAAAATTCCTAGCAGAGCAATCAACAAAAACTTGATAATTTGCAAACTATCAAAGGGCGCAGGCTGGTCTACTCCACAGACTTTCAATGGCTCAAAATAAATAAAGGACAAAGATATATTAACTAAGACATTTTTATGAAGTATTCATACCTTGCTAATCTTCATTGGTGGTGTGTCAGAACTCAGCTGTAGTTTTCTCATCCAGGCATTCACAATCTGCATAGAAAAACAAAGAAACACACATTCTATGGAGAACATGTTAAAATGCAGTAAAAAAAAAAAAAAAATGCTTTGCAAAAAACCTATAAGCATAATTTGACACAAAAAGGTTGCAAATCCTTTTCATTTATCTTTAATCATTGTCCACAGATCCGTCACATTCAAACAAAATAAGTAATGAATAGATAGTTGAAGAAATAAATGAATAACTAATTAAATGTATTATGTAATTACCTATACAAAAATTAAATGAATATATGAAGTAACAATTTCATAATATCTTTAAAAAGCATTTAAACATGAGTTTCCAAATGACAAAATTAGACAACTATTTTCCTCTTCTTCTACCACTGTAGAGTTTAAGGGGTCAGAACGTTGTCTGGCATTTGCTTGACAGAAAGGAGACATATCTAAACCCGCTGCATTTGGGACTTCATAAAACTCCATAAGTTTTTCACTTGGCATAGCCGAGTCCAGTAAGTGATGAGTTAATAGTTCCTTCCCACCTTGTCGCAGTCGCCCTCAATGATGGTAAGCAGTGTCTGTCTCCTCTCGCTGTCCTTGCGCAGCATGTAGAAGCCTCCCTGCTCCCTGGGGTCAGGGGTTATGGGCGTCTCCAGGCCATCCTCACTGGAGCTAGAAATATTTCAGACCCCAAGAATAACACACACACAAAAAAGAAGAAAAGCTTTATAATAATACTAAGTTCACAAGAGGCTGACATCCTAGATACTTGTTAAAATAAACAAGACTTGAACACAGACTACTACCCTCTTAGCACATGCACATGTAGAAGCCAGATTAGCTGGGCTAACATGAAGTTAGTAAATGGAGCATCTGCTCATGGCTTATGACTCTAAAGAAAGCACCCAAAAAAATAAACAAGGCAGCTTAAAGTGAGGCTACGTAGCACTGATTCACTGCAACCACAGCTGAAGCCAAGCATTGACGTATCCTGAAATATGCAACGTCCACTTCAAAGTTGATTCTGTGCATATGACAGTGGATCAACAGTGATGAATAAGTAGTCTCAATAGAGAAAATCTTGTTAAGTCACCCATCTAATGCTATTCTGTAGTCATTCTGTTTAAACACAGTGTATAAGAGAAGAGTGAACGCCTTTGACAGCTGGTAACAGAATTCTGATGTAACAAGGATTGTTCAGACGGAAAACTTATGCAAAGACATGATTGTTTGAAGACTGTTATGACCGTACAGTCAAGGAGACTCCACATTTTCCATGTGAATGCTCCCTTACCTAAACTCCACAATTCCAGGAAAAGCCAGAGAACTTACTTCTGATAATCACAAATGTTTAGTAGATTCTCTTTCCAATAAAGTGAAGTTGACAAGGATGGCAGTACCAAAGTAAGTTATTCACAGCTTGGACAGTACTCATTAACAAGATCCACTACATGACCATATCTGCACAACACACTAGAGCACTCTGGGCAAGTTTGAAAAGCAGTGCTGCAGGGGTGGTTTTCGTGGTATCAGCACACTGGTAACTTACACTGTAGTCAACTACAATGCTGTCAGCACACAGACAAAACATATCAATAGCCTGGCTCATGCACTAACTTAGTGTGTGTAATTGCATTGACGACATCTTTAAAGTACAGGTGTATAAGCCACCAAAATCTTTAATTTACCCTTCATAAATCTTCCTATCGCGCGTAAATGCAAAAAATATTGTCACTACCTGGTGGGTAGGTACACTGGCCATACGCTACGTGCAAAAGAATGAGATGATCTTGAGCACCCATGCATGACACGCCGAGGTCAAGCAGGGTCACACTTTGGGCGTTGACTTGTGTGCTTCTAGGTAATGCAGACTTGCTGTTCAGCAGGCATGGGCAGAGGGAATATCTAATGCGCTAATCACATCTAGTTTTTCCCATTATCATGAATTATGCAATGTCTCTTCAAAACAGAAGGAATTTTCAGAGCTCACAATTTGATATTTCTTTTCCCAACATATAACAATTGCTGAGAAAATCTCCATAACTATTTTAATGGTACATGTAGCTTGGAGATAGAGACAGAGATAGCGCTCCATGTTTTTTTGTGTATGATCAAATAGAGCTCGCGCTGTGCACCAGCACAGCATTGTCCACACATTGTTGCAAAAATTAAATACAGCAGCTGTTGTTTTGAGTTTTTACAATTATATGAGATAGGGAGAATTATGATACTTAACAAACACTTTTGGCTCTTAAATGTGCATCTTTAATCACACTTTTCTGATAAAATGATGGTGTGAAGTGTGAGTGTGAAGCGTCAACTATCTCTTTCATTAGCGCAACATCACACGCACAAAGAAAATTAGGTTGTAGAATGAAGAGGGAGTCCCTCTACTGCACAGAACTTTACACTTTTTTGTTTTCAAAATAACAGCCCTGGCAGGATAGAATGACTTTGCAGCATTCCAAGAGTGTTTGAAAGATGCTTTCATGTTTTAAAGATTTCACTGGATGATTGAAATATCAAGAAAATAATAATGATTATCATAATAATATGTCACCCCTTTTCAAAAGTAGACTCACCCAGGTGACATAAGCTCTAGGGACCTCCTCTTGTTGAAGCGAATGCTGCAAGACAAGGGCAACGACATGGCGGTCAGACAACCGATACCGACAGCAAGAAATCATATCACAAAAAGCAAAATTACAACAGCACACACAAAAGAAAAACAAAAGGAAAATCTTTGAGGGCAAAGAATAAATCGTACTGATGTTGAAACTAAAGGAAATTGCAGCAAATTGCAGGAAATAACCACACTGTGTAGTACCATATACAGTATGTTTATACTATGATGTTTGATGACGTTGCTTGAAATAAGGAATTGCAAAGTGATGTCATTCACAGAATAAATCAAATCAAATCAATACGAAAAAAGATTTGTCAAACTCGAGTTTAAAACATCATTTCAGAAATTCCAGAGCGTTTTTAAAAGCATCAAAACGACAATGTTTGGTAGAAGCACTCTATGATTGTACAGCCTACTGCCGCAACATTTTTGTGACAATACATCTCAATTTGTGCACATAGCATATCATCGACATGTACACGTAATATTTCAACAAGCAGCTGGTAATTTCCCACAACTCGTAAAAAAACTAGAAATGTCGCTATGGCGACTGGTATGCCTCCGCCATAATGCATGATTCTCCTAATAGGTCTATAGTACATGTGGACAATGTGTGATTACATTTTCACAAAGTTGGCAAAATATCAAAATGACATGTTTGTCACAAATGTATTGAATGTTTACCTTCCTTGACCTATGTTTAATTCCGTGGATGAATAGCAGAGCATGTATTTGGGGATTTAAGAACTTTAACTTGACTTTGACCATTTCATAAGTTTATGCACTAAGTAATTTTCAAGGTATGGAGAAAAAGCGCAATTTCTGTATTGAACAGTAAATTGTTATCATTTTCATCTGGCCTTTGGTTTATAAGAGAATCACTGTCAGGCAGAACATACATAAATTCAGCATGTACTAAGTTTCAAGATAACTTGAGCCACTTCCGAGATATGGAGAAAGAATTAAGTTCAGCACTTTCACTTGATCTTTGACCTTTTGACCTTTGACCTTCTTGGCAAAAAAAAAAAATCCCAGAGAATCTCTATTGGGTTATACATGCATACATCAAGTTTAAAAAAAAAATAGTCCTGCTGGCATTGCATAAATATAAGGAAAATAGTAAAATTTTGAAGTATTGCCCTTGACCTTTGACCCCTGACCCTATGAACCCTAAATTCCCTAGATAACCACTGCCAGTCAGTAGATGCATATATATACTATGTTCCATGAAGATACCTTGAACAATTTCCAAGATACAGAGAAAAAAGTGAAATTTTAACATTTTACTTGACCTTTTGACCTTTGACCATTTGACCTCATGACCCTAAACTTTCACCAGAGAATCTTAATTGGGTAGTACATGTATACACTCAGTTTCAAGAAAATATCTTCAGGCATTGCATAGATATGGGGGAAATAGTAAAATTTCAAGCATTTGACCTTGACCTTTTGACCTTTGACCTTGAGCATGTGCACCCAAAAGTTGATAGGCACAACTTCACCCCCTAATACACATACATGCCAAGTTTCATTAGGATACCTCAAAAGGTTTTGGTAGTTACCCTGTCCACAAAATTCATTACGGACGGACGGAAGGACGGACGGACGGAAAGACGGACGGACGGACGGACGGACGGACGGACGGACGGACAACCTGAAAACATAATGCCTCCGGCACCACTTCGTGGCGGAGGCATAAAAATAATATCTGTTTGAATCCATGGATTCAATGCTGTATACAAATTGCTACTTGGTTGGGTGAAAGCAAGGCATAACATTTCGCAAACCATAAATCAAGAAAGCAAAAGGAACTGAACTTTTGCGGATCACTAAACAACTGATATGAAAAGAAAAGCACAAAGAAAATAAACACAGAGTGTAGACAAGAAATTAAATTTCAAGTCTCCTTGTGTAAATGCAACTGCTGTTATGAAAGGCTTGCAAATACAACGTTACTATACATTCAGCAGACATCCCATTTTACATTCAAGTACTGGTACACGTGTGAATCTGCTGTGGTAGCAAGTTTCAGGGACAGGGATTCTTCTTTGCTCTGACACTTACATTTACTGTGTCGCTGACTTCTAATTCAATCTTCTATCTTGAATTCATGTAAATTGGCTCCACATTTCTGCCCCCTAACACTGATTTTTCTAAAATCCATAAGCAAACTGACGTGTCTTGGGGGGGGAGGGGGGGAAGGGGGAGGCAAAATGTTGCTCAGTGCTAGTTGGTACAATGTAGGTGGGCATCTGTACAGCAGAAGGAATTTACCTGGAGGAGGCGTCCAGCTCGCTGAGACTGCTGACGGAGGCGGTTGCCACGGTGATGGGGGACTCTGGCCTGCTGTCTGGACCAAGCTGCGGCACTGGGCGAGGAAAGGAAATCACGAGAAAGGGTCAATCATAAAACTCAAGCAAAAATCTGTTGCAAGACACACAAAAATATCCTGGATAAAACAACTCGCAAAACAGATTGTACATGTATTTCTGGGAGAAAGGTTCACAAATCCCCATTTCTATGTCATACTAACCCTGACACTCAGTCAATAGGAATAAGAGAACTATTGCAAAAATATCAATTTTCACTCATTTCCCTCATCACACTATCTGCAGGTGAATTAATATAATTGCTATTATCTAAACAGGAATAGTTGGCAGGTATGCTATATGTATATGTATCTTGTAAATATGACATTTTCTTGGACAATTCACATTCAGAGTCAGCAAAAGTTCCTTGTTATGTGTGCTAAAGCCCGCCACACACTTTACAATCAGACCGGTTGCACAACTCTTGGGCATGCGACAAGTGGCACGACTTGACATCGCACACTACACAATCAGACTACACAACTAGGCTTAACGACCGTTCTGGTTTCAGTGCATCCACACCAAAGAGTTATAGAAGTGCACGCATTGCACACTGTGTGCACTTGCATTTTACTGTAGCGTGATTGGCTGAAAGCCCACGACCAGTCATGAAAATTCAACATGTCAAATCTCTACGACTGGCGCTAAGACCCAGTCTCATGACTGGAAACTGGCAAGGCTGGTAACGTCACACTTCCAGTCTTAAGGTCGTACGACCGGTCTGATCTGAAGCAGGCTTAAGTTCACTAATAACTTTTTCCAAGCCCAATCATTCATATCACATCCCTCCCTACACTGAAAAGTTAAATTGGCAATGAGTAAGTGATGACTTACGTGAGATGCTCCGGTCTGCCCTGTAGTCTGACGGCATCGCCTTCTTGATCGACTTCTTCTTCTTGTTGAGGAACGGGTCTTGGAGCAGCTCATGAGCGGTGGCTCTTCTCTCGGGGTCTGGTTCAAAGCACCTGGTCAAACACCATTAATAAACATACAGTCAAACCTGTCTTTAGTGGCCACCTGCTTATAGCGGCCACTGAAAAATCCCCCGCACAAACTTGCTGTCTTATAGACCCTTTATTTTATAGTGGTCACCTGCCTAACGCGGCCAGCGGCCACTCATTTTGTATCCCGTGGTGAATAGTTGCCTGTGTATAGCAGCCACAAAAATTTAGCTGAATTGTTAAATCAGTGATGAATACGTTGGCTTTTAAGTTCATTGCATAAATTCTGAGTCCTATCAAGAGAACACAAGTAGGCTCAAAGAAAATTTAAAAGGAAGCAAATTGTATTGAAAAAATCCCCATATTATAGCTACTCATGCAAACTTATTTGCTGGGTTTTTTTTGAAAGAATAACACGCGGTATTTTATGCTATTATACAATGCAAGTGTTGAAATTCAAAATGGCCACTGACCTGTCTATAGTGGCCATCTGTCTATAGTGGTCACTTTTGTCATTTCCCCTGGGTGGCCACTACAGACAGGTTTGACTGTATAACATGCACAGTAAGTGGTTCAGACTCTGTTACCAGTGCAACCTGTTCTTGCCAACTGCTCCAAGCAGGTGTATTACAAGGATAGTATAGTTTTGGTTGAGAAGGGGATTGAGGTTCTAACTTTTTGCAAGATATTAAGAAACCATTTATATGAAATATTAAAAAGCATACAATTCCATGAAGATTTAAATGTTTATTTGATAAAAATCAATTTTGAAATGGCTGAGATATCCCAAAACAAAGAGGTCCTGATAAAAGGCTGGTCCCATCTTTTACTAGGAGCATTCTGTTTTACTTTGTTTTAACAATTGGTTACAGGATTTCATTCAAGCAACAATTACATTGTACCAGAGGATTAGTATTTGATCTGCATACTGTAAGGAGAAAGACTTTGTATCAAGTCTTTAACCTGCAATATTGTTGCACTTCTGTAAAAACAACTTATCAATGCGATATCATCCCATTTCATCAGCTTCGACGGTGTAAGTGACATTACATATGGGCCATCTTGATACCTTATTCTTTCTTTCTTTCCAAAATAAATAAAAAATAATGCCTCCAGCAACACTTCGTGGCGGAGGCATAAAAAAGCTGCTGAAAATTTCTAATCGAATGAAAGCAAAGCCAGTGGAGTAAAATGGAGTGGAAAGGGGCCTGAGCTTTTAATCATAACAGAATCATCGTCACAGACAAAATGACAAAGACAGAAAGCAAAGATACGCCTACATGCCATGGGACTATTGGGGGAAAAGAAAAATGGTAAAAAGGAGAAGTCTGCCTCAAAATGATATTGACTATTATCCTTTCTGTTTGTTCTATTCTCTTTTCTTTTCTTTTCTTTTTTTTTCTTTTTTTTTTTTGCGGTGGGGTGGGGGATGGGAGCCTTGGGAATCATCTCATATCTTCTTTTTACTCTTACCTGAGGATGAAGTCTTTGGCATTCTTGGAGAGGGAAGCTGGGATCTCGGGATGAGCCTTGTAGAAGCCCACCTTGAACATGGCAGCTTGTGGGGACCCCAGCTGGATGAAGAAATTTAAAAAAAAAACTTGGTCACCAATGATTTGCTAGATGAAAGTCTCTCAGATGTGTTACAGTCACAAACTTACTGTGTTTTGCACCACTTGATTAAACCTCATCACTCTTGATGCAAGAATGACCCCTAAATTAGCACATTCGGGCATGGACCAAGAGTTGATTATGAAGCTTGTTGGCTGAATCATCAAAAACAGAGTTTCCACAGTATCTGTATCGAGCATCTGGGATGTTGCATCAAACACTTATTACACTATTCACTTTCTATAGCCAAATGATTGGTAACATCCCAGTTCATAGGAACGATGTATGCTACGACGTATACACCATCAACTATGAAATACATTTTGTCAATGCACTCTACAAAGAGCCATATAAAATTACGTTACACTTTCATGCAGTTTTGTTTATATATTCCAAGTTATTCCCAAATTAATGTAATTATGCAGCAACCGCATGAAACATTTTCTGTAATCCACTGAACACACGTAATATATTCTATGTCACATTTGCTGTTACATGTATATTGTAGTGATTTGACGTTCAGAGTTATTTGACAGAAAATGTACTTGAAAGCAACACAAAACATGTTGTCAATTCACTCCTGAAAGTGCATAGTAATCTGTAAATCTACATTAACAAGATCCAACTTATGGCAATGCATACATGTAGCTACGTAATTGTCTGCTGGTACTTACATGTAAGCTTGAAAGAGCTGGATCACATAGTATCACTGATATAACAGCAATTATGTTAGCTGGCTTTCAATCTATTCAAGAAGTACAATTCACCTCAATACAAAACACAGATAGTGGTGTAGACAGCACAGTCAACTTTCAATAGTTATCAGAAGTTCATTTGTTGTAAACGTCACAGCAACCCGAGTTGAACCATACATGTACATGTTTATTGTACTTTCTCACCTCTATGAAAGGGGGCTTTCCTGTAGCCATTTCTACAACGGTGCAGCCGAGTGACCATATGTCCGCCTGGAAAATATACACACACAGGAAAAAAAAACAACAACAATATGGGACCAAAGGTCAATACACTGACGATGTCCAGATTGAAAAAAAAAAAAAAAAATGGTTTGAGGCAAATGATGTCTCGGACACACTGGGATAGAACTTGATGTATTATTAGGGACTCAGAACACACACAGTCACGTATGGTCTCTTATGTCACAGTAATACACATAAAGCAAGAACAGAAAACACAAAATGATCCGTGTACTGCCTTACAAGCACTACACACTGGTCCCATGTTTTCATCTCTCCATTGTGATCACAGTGTTATTCTGCAAGGTTATTTCGACAACAGTAAAAAGAAGCAAAGCAAACAGCATTATTCAAATTAGCATGACCTCACAAAGAGACTGAGTATGGAGTGTTTGATTTCATTGTGCTTCTGTGCTGGTTGAACTCCTGGCAAATTTGTTCAAAGAAAGTGAGATTGCTTAATAGACTAATAAGTGACTTGACTTCATAGGTCTTAATCACAGGCACACTAACCCATTTTTTCTACTGGTCCAACCTGTGTGATGGACCAGTAGGAACCCACTTTTTCTACTTTTTTACTGGTCCACTCCTGAAAAAGTTACTGGTCCGACAGTGATTTTTACTGGTCAGGGACTGTCAGACCAGTGCCAGTGTGTAGCATTGTCATTGGGATAGTATACATTTTCAATTTATGATCGAGTATTCACATCAGGTTGATAACAGTTACAGACATGTCATTTTGACAATGTAGTGTGAAATGCAGAAACCTGGCTACTCTGAGACACTGTGAAAGAAATTGTAATAAAGCAGAATATCAGACTAAATCACTACAATGAGTTAAAGATATATAGAGTAATGTCCACAATGTCCATTTTGCCGACAATGACTGATTAATAAACAGGCAGATAAACAGTATAAACAAGCAGATAAACAAGTACCTCAAGTATCACTAGTGTATGTTTAGACAAAATGTCTTTAAAAAAAAACAAAAGGAAAAAAACAGGAAATCTAAGGTTATCTTTAGGTGAAAGGTCAACTTACCGGAGCGCCATGACCTCTAATGCCCTTGTCAATCACCTCTGGAGCCATGTACTGTAGAGTGCCTAAGAAACAATACAAGAGAGCCATATGTTTATCACGCCATCAATCATTTCCATATGGTGATTAAGTGGTGTATGTACACAGTATGATGTAATAAGAAAGATCTGCATTGTAATAGATTGACAAATCGCCCTAAATTAATGTAAATAAGCATCGATTATTCAGTGTTTTAGTAGTAGCCATGATTTTTTATTTTTTTTTAAATCATGGACATACATGCTTGGCTTGGACTTGAACCAACGATCTCCTGATTACTAATCAGACGTTGTATCCAAAGGACCATCGCGCTTCCGCTGTCATTACAAGTATTGGCTATGGTGTTACAAGGTGGACATTCACTGACCTTTGAAAGAGCTGGCGGCTGGATTGAGACCGGCCAGGCGCTTGGAAGTCCCAAAGTCCGAGATCTTGACCACTCCACTGTAGGTGTTGACCAGCACATTGTCTCCCTTGATATCACGGTGGACAATCTTTTGATCATGCTGAATAAAGAACAAAATAATCTACAATATGAAACAAAATGATTTGTTTGTTTTGTTTTTGTTTTGTTTTTTTGTAGGGGTGGAAAGGGCTATTCAAAATGCAAGGATACATAGATACAAATGGGGTTCATATATGACACAAACACAAATACACACAAACAAACACTCATTTAACTCACTAATTGCTAGAGAAATGGAAAACATGACTCCACACAATGTCAACATACACCTTAGCAACCTCTAACCCCAGTTTCTTAAACTGTGTACAGTGTATGTGCCAACCAGTAAATGATATGAATGGACAAATAAAAAAGTACATGGATTGCCTTTTCTAAAACAATTTTGAGTTAATTAAAGACCAAACACACTCTGCATGTGAAGGCATCTCAAAGTATTAACAGAGAGGGCATCAGATAGGATGGAATTACATGGCATGGTATTTACCATAACTATTTCCCTTTATAACACTGACTACCGTGCACCATAGGACAATTGAGAATCTGTCCCCCTTACCAGATATTTGAGGCCTTCAAGGATCTGCTTAGTATAGTAAGCAATGGTGTCTTCATGGTCCTTCAGCGGTCCCCACTTTGACCTCAGCAGGGCTGAAAGGCTTCCTGAAACAGAAGGGAATACGAACGAGAATTTCCTTAGACTAGTTTGTCATGTGAAAATTTTATACCAACAGTGAATAGTCATGAGTGTAATGGAACAAGACTGCACACACAAGGGTGAAAAAGATGACAGGATATGATATAGGGCACCTAATTTTTCAGCAAATGGTAAATAATGTTCCATTGCACCAATACATCCTATGTCAGATTGGGAGCATTCGAAGGCTCTGTGGAGACAAAAAGGTTACAAGTTTTGTAGCAACGGAGTCACTCGCTTGTGCGCTTATGCTGCATACAGGTGTTTTAATACAGAAAATTAAATCTTTGAATCACGATGTAGTGTGTGATACTGTTGTACGTGCACTGCCTTTATGTCAACTTCTAATACAGTACACCTTTAGACCAGTTTGCACTTTGGTTTGAGTGCCTTCTCACACAGTACGGTACGGTACGGCATGGAACGGCATGTTTTTGGACCACTTCGTGAAGTGGTCCACTTTTGGACCGGTATGGTACAGTACAATTTGGGAGTGTTCAAGCACTCCTCTGGCACAGGTACTGTACCACACAGTATCCTTTAAGAAAGCACTCAAATCACACTCAAAGACAGAGAGAGGGGAAGGAAAAATGGAAAGGGAGAGAGGGAGAAAAGAGATGGGGAAAGGAAAGGAAAGAGACAGAAAGAGAGGGAAAAAGAAGTGGACAGACAGATAGACAGAAGGACTTATTCTCACCTCCAGGCACCTGCTCCATGAAGATCTTGAAGATGCTCCCCTCCGCCTCTGAGCCGAGGTACTTGACGATGTTCTTGTGGCTCAGCCGGGAGTGGAGGAGGATCTCCTCGTGGAGGGGTTGTACTTCTCTACAATGGACAGAGGAACATACACAAAGAATGACTGTGAGACTTTCTTCCCAGCTTACTCATCACTAGATGATGAGCAGGATTGAAGGTGACCATTTGGATACAGTGGTGTTTGCAGTAGTTGTAATATTAGTGGTAGCAGCAACAATAGTAGATGATGGCATATACATCTGACAAATGAGTTCTGAGTTAAACTACCCAAGATTGACACAATGTGACTACACCTCACTCCTTTGTCCCACAAGTATGAGGTAAAAGAAAATTCCCTTCAGACAGGAAAGTTTTACCCAATGTTACTGTTTAGAAAACACACAGTCTGTGCATATCTGCAAAACCATATCATTTTTAGCCACAGCCATGGTCAATTTCCAGTAAAAAGGGACAGACAAAATACATTCTGTGGGCAACACAACATGTATGAGATATCAATTTCCTGTCTTACTTATCCACATCTCATCCTTAAACTGAGATAATTTCTGTATCTCAAGGTCACCTCACAGAGTGAGCAAGTCTCATTCCACCAAACAGATGAACAGATGGGGGGGTTAAAGGGGTAAAATAGCACCAAACATACACATACAAGCAATGTAAAACAACTATTGGTATGATATTTTACATGTATGGAACATTTGGCTAAAAGTTACTTGAATCAAAATTAGAATCATGAGAAGACTCCTGAGACCATCCTTCCGATCATGACCATCCCACACGAGATGCACCGAGTGGATGTTTCCTACAAAGTGGCAATTTATGAAATCACAAAGAGAAAATGGTGACAAATCCAGTCCAACAACACCCCTACACTGCTCCCTTTTCCTCCCCATCTCCTAATTGTTACTTCCTCTCCTGTCATAACAAGAAGGGGATTACATAAATGTGTTGTTGTAAATTGTGAATAATATCTCAAAGCAGAGCTATTGTTCTTTTTTTTATATTGTGCTTTTTTCATATTGTGCCAGCAAATGATCTTTTAGGGAAGGTTTAACTCTCTTGGGCTCAATAATCTTGAACACCACTGATCCTTTACAAAGTAAACTCATCATTGGTGCTAAGAGAGTTAGAGGGGAGATGAACCACCTCACCTCATGTCTTTGATGGGAATCTCCTTGACCGCTACGGTAACCTGCGTCCGGCAGTCTCTTGCAGCATACACCACGCCGTACGTCCCGCGACCCAGGATCACTCGCTCGCGGTTTTCAGTCAGCTCGTACTCCGTCTGAAACGTCACAGTGAAGGAAACATTTCGTTTGTTACAATTATATTTTCTAAATTCCTTAGTCTATACTCTTATTTTTTCTTTCCTTTTAAACTGTATCCTGATTTCTTACCATCCTCTATTTAACTTTGTTTATGGTCATGTGTGCATGATGTACAGAAGTCAGTTTATTAGCTGACAACAAAGTTAAACACAGTTGAATTATTAAATAATCTTACTAGTTAATTTGATCGCACGAAATCTCTGGTTATTTTTTCTTTCTTTTTTTTCACATTGGTACAGTGTAATTTTGCTTATTATATCATTTCATGAAAATCACATTTGGGCAGATGACAGAGCAAAAGTGGCCACCGTCAGAAGATGTGAGATATTAAATTCTCCAACCACACTCTAAACTGACAATGCTATTCTCATGGAAATCTCCCCTAGCCACTCATAGGGTGCGTTCGAGTGCTCTCCTACAGCGAACTGTACCGTGCCGTACCCGCGCCAGAGGAGCAATCAAACACCCCTAAACTGTACCGTACCGTACTGTACCAAGCCCAAAGTGGACCACTTCCCAATGTGCTCCGAAAGGGTACCAAAAGTTCGCATGTGAGAATGCGCGTACCATGCGCCTACGTCATATAATGCAAAGACATCATTCTCTTTGTTCGGGACATCTGTACAATTAGAAGTAGTTCAAGCGCGCCAGGTGAATGACCCTCTTGCTACAAAATGCGTGACCTCTTCTAAAAATAGCTAATGAGGCATGCTTTCTCAACAGAGTGCTCAAACGCTCCAAAACTGGGACAGTACGGTACGGTACACTTTAGTTCAGTTCGCTTTGGTTTGCTTCAGAGCGCTTGAACGCACCCGAAGATCACACTGCAGCATCTTGTTTTATTTTTTAGATGTATTGCTACACTGGGTGACAAGTGTAATGTGGTAATGTCTATCACTGAATGATCACAGCAAAGAAAGTATGTTTCGTCAATTACGTCTCACCTGTATCGGCTCGTCGTTCAAGTCCGAGTCGACCTCTGCGCCGATCACCGCCCTGCCGCCCAGCATATTCATGATCAGCTCGTGGAATCTGGGGAAGAAGAGGGAGCAGAGGTTTTACACCATAGTCCATATGCTTGTGACAATGCACTTTTGCAAATCTCACAGACCAGCGCATGGCCTGTGTTACTCATAGGAGCACAAATTTCCTGCAAGATCACTGCGTGCATGCACAGCATAAGATTAAGACCCTTTAACCCTTGATATTTTCACTTTCTGGAGCAGGATTAAACAGATTACTCACCAAAGGCATGAATACCTGTATCCCTCCCAAATAAGCCCCAATCTAATCTGTGCAACAATTAACTCAAACATGGCAACTTGCTCCAGAATTTCATTCGCTAAATAGAACAAGATATTTAGCAAGAAAAAAAAAACAGGAACAAACCTTCTGAGAATTTCCATCTTTTTCTTTTTCTTTTTTGCAAGGTGCTCAAAATATCTTCTAGTCACCTTGGGAAAAAAAAAAGGTCAAATCCTAGATAGATAAATGTGCCACTTATGATCACATAATCCTGCTTATCAAAGTTCCATCCTACTATTAAAGGTTACATCACAGTATTCATACAAGGAATGATATCTCCCTTTAACCCATGTAGTGGTGGGTTAAAAAGAAAAGAACAAAAAAAAAGGCAGCATTTGAAAATAAAGCAAACTCAGAAATGTACATATCAATCATTCTTTCACACTTGAATATGGATGCTTTCGAGCGCTCTCCTAAAGCGAACTGTACCATACCGTACCCGCGCCAGAGGAGCGTTCGAACGCTCCTGAAGTGTACCGTACCGTACTGTACCAAGCCAAAAGTGGACCATTCCCGATGTGCTCCAAAAGCGTACCAAAGCGTACCAAAAGTTCGTTGTAAAGCATGCGCGTATCATGCGCATATGTCACGATTCAAAAACATCATTCTCTTTGTTCTGGACAGCTGTAAGTAGTTCAAGCGCCAGGGGTGAATGACATTCTTGCTACAAACAAGCGTGACCTTTCTAAAAATAACTCATGAGTACGCTTTCTCCACAGAGCGCTCGAACGCTCCAAAATTGGCATGGTACGGTACGCTTTAGTTCAGTTCGCTTTGGTTCGCTTTAGAATGCTCGAACTCACCCATGGACGCCTCTTTAATAAAATGAGGCCTTGAAGAACAGGATTCAGATAATCTGGCACATATTGCCAAATGAAATAGAAACACAGAAAAGATGAGATAAATAAACAGACAGACAGACAGACAGACAGATGGAAGTTATTCTAAAATATCTGATGATGTTTGAAACATAAGAGTTGGAGAAGGGAAAAATTGAGAAGAAAAGACTTTGTAACTTTCAGATTTCTCATCATCATGGGATGTAAAGAAGAAGACAGATGTCTACAAGGTGGAACTGCAATCTGTGTAGTCCCATCAATGTATTTCTGTGTGTTCACTCTTCTCACCTTTGTCTGAGATGTGAGGATGGGAAGTACAGCTGGAAATCATCGGCATTTTGCTGGACATACAGGAAGAGGCATCTGTCGTCTCTCTTGTAAGTACTGGTAAAGTAAAGATAAGATTTCAAACACTCTATTTGTATGTTTCATATCTATCAATTGAGTATGTTTCCTATAATTCATTCATCCATTGGGAACATATTATACAGACTTGTATTTGATATATCTATTGATCAAGAATGTATTTCCCAATCTCTTCCATCAAAGCACATCAGCCTAAAAAGGTTTATTTCCACCTTGATTTGCACAGACTGATTGCATAATAAGCTTCCCACCAACTTTCTTTTCTTTTTGTAATTTTTTTTTTGTAGTCCCTTGTAATCCATACATACACATAGCATCATAAAAGCCTTGGTAGGGGGGAAAAAAGGGAGTAAAAAAAATATATATATATCACCCCTACATGACACATGATGCTTCCACAACTGAACAGTCTGCAATTTTCCTCATCTTTCTTCATGGCAGCATGATATTGGTGGTGATGCTTCATCTAAATGTGTTGCGACAGCTAAACTCTCTTTTTCTTTTTCTTTTCTGAGAAAGAGCACAGATGTAATGCACGAGCATTTCAAACTGTAATCAAAACAGCCTCTTTAATAAAAGTTCTTTTCTTTATCCTCACCTGATTCCTTTAATGGATGATACATTGAAGAGCCATTCGCTGATTTCCTGCCAAAAGATAGATCAGAAAGTGTTCAAGGACTTGTCCAGTATGATCTCGTACATTGGCCACATTGAAGGTCATTGATTAAAATGATTTTTTTTTTTTACATGCCATATTGTATCTGATTCGAGCCAAGGGTAGGCCCATGTATGACCGACAGAGCTTATACTCTTTCCAGACTGAGAAATGAATGTGCGGTGTACAAACATGCTCTCAATAGCAACACACATCCTAAAGGAACACTCTACAATCTGTACCACACAAAAGACAGTCAAGCTTTCACATCAGATGGCTCAGAGTGGGCATACAAGGCTTATGAGTACAATGCATGTGAACGCCACATGCGTTGCCAAAAAAAAAAAAAAAAAATATATATATATATATATATATATATATATATATATAGAAGTATTGCAACAAGTTCACTCGGTTGACATCAGGTTCATCCGTATTTTATTGCTACTCGGAGTTTCATGCCACCTTCATTTAGGGGCAATCATCAGGCAATGATTAAATACATCCCAGAAATGCATTTGGATTGAATTAACGCATTTTTAGCGCGTGATACCAAAACAAAAACAAAACAAAACAAACTATACGCGCCTGGACCATAGGGACCAGTGTGCACTTAATCATATCCATTATTACGTATATCGGGCAATGATTAAACCGTTGGACAATGCATCGACATCATAAGCTTGTGCGCTATGACCGTAGTTACCAGCGCATACTGGTAACTATGATGTCGATGCATTGTCCAACGGTTTAATCATTGCCCGATATACGTAATAATGGATATCAGTGTGCACTGGTCCCTATGGTCCAGGCGCGTATAGTTTGTTTTGTTTTGTTTTTGTTTTGGTATCACGCGCTAAAAATGCGTTAATTCAATCCAAATGCATTTCTGGGATGTATTTAATCATTGCCTGATGATTGCCCCTAAATGAAGGTGGCATGAAACTCCGAGTAGCAATAAAATACGGATGAACCTGATGTCAACCGAGTGAACTTGTTGCAATACTTCTGTCTAAAGCTCTTCCTTTGAGGATATCGAGCACTCTTCATAGAAGGATAGAATCATCAAGTGTATATATATCTATATATATAGTGTATATATATATATATATATATATATATATATATATATATATATATATATATATATAATAAATTATTTCAAGATTTCCAAGGGTATCCATAGGATGACTGAAAATGATTTATGGTTTTGACATAATTTCAATGAACAGCACATCATGACATTGCCCCTTATCTATGATACTTCATGCACTCACAGAGGCGTCAACAAATCACATAGCATTAAGCAAAGATGTTTGACAGCAAGTGTATTAGTGGTACAATCCAAAGTACACAACAGATTCTGTTGTCAACCTTAAAAGCCATACAAGAATTTCTGTAACTTCATTGACTTTCATGTCTGATGAAAGACAAACTCTATTTCTTCTCATCCTCTTACAAGTGACACTAGACAACTAAAGTGAAAGTAAATGTCCCAACATAGATTAGTTCTTTCCTCAGTTATATCTCTGAGCATACATGCACAATGTATATCTCTAAATATTGAGAGCTGTGGACATATCTCCACCAACCAATCCTTACCCTTACGGTTTACATAAAAACAAGGACACCTGCTTTCCTAATCTCTATCAATGGTGGCAAGCAGCTAATCTTTTAATCTTGTCATCACCATAATCTCTCATAGTCACTCTTCTTTTAATAAAAAAACAAAAGGCAGATGTTATATCAGACTGGGCCTAGACCTGAGAGTTACATAGAACCATGACACCTACCCTACAATCCTTTTCAATGGCTACGTGCCAGAGGCGGACGGACTGTTCGATCTCGTCGTCGCCATCGTTGATGGTGATGTAGCTTGGCTTGTAGACTTTGCTTGGCTCCTGGACCAGTACCTATTTGTAAAGAATGAAACCACATGGAAAAAAAAAACACAAAACAAAACAATAAGACAAAACAATACTAAAGCACTGCAATATAGCATCGCATTGCTGAAATTAATGCAGTTACTATGGCCATTTAAAGGAAATGAACAAAAAAAGAAAAGAAAAAAAACTGTAAGCATTTTGATTGTTGCCATGGTCACTGCAAATAATTCCATCTTACAAATACTGAAATTAGCTCATGATCCAACAGTAGTCAGCTTTTAGACAGAAATAGGCAAAGAACGGCTAGTCAGGATCTGTAAACCAAGTACTAATACCTTTGCTTTCAGTCATGGTGAGCTCAAACTTTCAAGTCCAGTTAGTCTGGAAACCTTTGTGAATCAAAAGAATGAGTCTGCAGGTACAGCTATAACATTACTTGTGGAAAGTTTTGAGCATGAAATCTGAGTCATTGTGCTTCATTCTCATTTCTCAAGAAAACTCCTCCATCTGTGGCCCTCACTCACCGGAAAGCGGACGTCGGTGACCGACTCTTTCGTGGCCTCGACGAAGAAGTCCAGCCAGAAGTTGAAGAGCTGCTGATCGATGGTAGGGTCCTCATCGGAAGTTGGACGCACCCGGCAGATCATCTGGATGTTGCCCAGGGTGGACTTGAGGTACCTTGGGGGAAAAACAGCAAGAAAATCTAGATGTTTATTATGTCTATCACAGGGGGGCAAAGCTTTGTCTGATTCAATGATTTAATTTTATGTGCATTACTAGCTGCTTAGCTGGGAGCTAGCAAATTTCTCTCTGCATGGCCTCAGTATGGTTGTACAATCCTTTTAACTACTGTCAAGTGTAAAATATTTCATAAAACAAATAATGAATTTCTACCACAATTGACAGTTTCATCTGCTGTAGAGTAAATGTCAGCTCTGCATTCAAAGATTGCTCCATGGAATACAATTTTGTGACAAGGACGGAAAGAGAGGTTTGTTGTTTTCCCATCATGCAGGGAAGTACTGACAAAATTATTGTCTTGACAGTGAAGCCATTTTTAGTGTAGTCCCACCAATTCATGTCTGAGTATGCACTCTATTTCCATCCAAGAGAGATGGGGATCATTATTACTTCATTAAGTTAATCATCACAAGACAAAAGATTGGGAAGTGATATCCCAGGTGAATAATGGTCTAATCATCGAACCAAATGACTTTTGAACAACAAGGACAACATAGGACGGAAAATTGGTCATCATCTCTCACCAGATGGGCGGCTTCAGCTTGAACATGCATTCAGCAGCCTGCGAAGCCTTGCTGAAGTCGCCGGCCAGCACACTTATCTCGAAGAAGGTGGCCACATCCCAGTAGTCCTCCAATGAGGCCAGGCTGCCTTTCTTGCCCAACAGGTTGTTCAGCGTCATACCTGATGGGACAAACACAAACAAAAAAACACACAAATGAACAGAGAGACACCAACAAACCACAAATTAAATGTTTACAACACAACATCAACTGATTCAATAATACTGCTATTAACCACTGAGAAAGTGATTAACAGAGTAGTTTTTGTACAGTTTTGCTCTCCTTTGCTTGCCCGAAAGGTTGTTCAGCATCATACACTGTACCTGATGGAACAAACACAAAAAAGCAAACAAATAAACAAAGAGAAACTAAGTAACCAAACATTCAATGTTGTGAGTGATACCACTAACCACCCAAAAGTGATACCAGGATGACTTAAATTTTTGCTTTACTTTACTTGACCAGTACAGTTGTAGGTTGTTCAGCATCATGCCTGATGGAACAAAAACAAACACACAAACAAACGGACAAACATACAAAGAGAGAGGAGTTAATGATCAAATGATCCAATTGATCACGACACCCTTTGATTTAGTGATACTGCTGACCACCTGAGAAATGAAAATGTGAATAACTGTAAACTATAACTGCTTGCCAAGCAGATTTTTTGTTTTAGCATCACCATACCTGATGAGACAAAAACAAACAAATGAAAGGAGCAATAGTTGCTCATCACACCACTACTATTCTAACTCAAAACCAGTTGACTCACTGATACGACCGATCATCCAAGATATTAAAATATGAATCAGTGTAAACTATATTCTGTCTGCCCAGCAGATGTCATGCATGCTGGGATAAAGATAAACAAATCAACAAAAACAAATGAACAATGAGACCCCAGCTGACCGGATGATCACTGTCTACAATCCAACACCATATCTGATTCAGGAAAACTGTTATCAACTAAGAAGTAATGCTATAAATAACTTTCTTGGTAAACTTTTATCTTTACTTTGCTTGCTCGCCACAATGTTCAGCGTCACGCCTTGATTGCACAAAGAGGAAACACACACAAATAAATAAATGCACATAGCTGTCAGCGAGCAACCAAACACTATTTTTTTTTTTCAAATCAACATCGACTGATTTGGTAATATGGCTAAATAACCTGTACATGACAGACTTCAACCACTCATACTAACTTTTCTTCTATACAGCATAGCATTATGTATGATGAAATAATGAAAAGAAATACACAAAATCAACAAACACTGACACTGTCAATCACCACGCTAAGTGTTTAAATTCAACACCATAGCATTGTGTGTAATGCAAAGACCCTCATCAATCCAGTCATACTGGTAATCACATCAGGAACAATAAGACTAAAAGACCATCGCAAATACTTTCTTTACAACGCGAATGTAACTGCGTGCCCAGAAGGTTGTTCACCATCATGCCAAGTTTTCACTCAATCTGTTACACTGCTACTGAAATCATAAATGAAAGGCTGTAGATCACTTGTATAAATTTTTTCAACCCCTCTAAGTATTGCTGAGTCCAAACAAAGGGTGAATCAAAAAAAAAAAAAAAAAAAAAAAAAAAAAGATCACTGATGAAGATTTACACTTGTGAACAGAAATGACATTTGGGTTATACACAAAAATCTGAAATCAAATACTGATACTGTTATGACAAGAAGTACCAGCTCATAAAGTTCAATTAATTCTGCCATTCCTGTTTTCTTACAATGACAATGAACACAACTTAGTGACAGACAATATTTCAATACTGATGATTTTAGAGATGGAATAGTTCTATCATTTTCAAGATAATTAAAACCAGTTATTTGAAGAAAAACAAAATTCCACGCATGATGTACATGTACGTATGATATGGCAAATGTGTCATGTTTACAGAATGTGAATACTCAACGTAAACTCAATGATCCCTTTTGCAGAATGACTGAATTTTAAATAGAAAACATGTTCATTTCCCTAGCCTTTGGTAAAGATATCACATGAGGACAAATACAAAAAGCATGATGTCACTTTGTTGAGTCTTCTCCGAGAAAATAATGCCACAAGAGAGATCTTTGCCAAATATTTACACATCTTCTCAAAACTCTTGAGGCACTCTTGTGGACACTGCTTGCCAGCAAATAACAGGGAAGTGGCATCTGATGGAAACATGCAGAGTGCCTAATGAGAGAAAGTACAGTATATGTACCTATTTTCTGCAACTCTGGGCACTTGGTGAACTCCTGACCCGAGAGAACCAAGAGGGTGGCCAGGTTGATGCCTGCATACTCGTTGGGCTGCACCTCAAAGCCCTTTCTGTACCTACAGGCAAAAAAAAAACAGAAACGGGCATACAAATGTAAAGCTTGCAACTGAGCGACACAGTGCCTTTCATCGACATACATAAGGACTGATTATTCAGTGTGTTAGTCGTAGACATGTTAAAAATCATGAGCATGAATACTAAAGGAAAGGATAAGATCCAGCACTAGCTGTTAGGCTGAAGCTTGGTTGTCTAGCAGATACACACTCACCAGTGGATAGCATGGTCCCTACTCTCAGCATCCAAATAGTTGGATTCGGTGTAGATGTCCTTGTAAATCCTGCCGCACAGACAAAACATGTCCGGAACCTGATTTTCCTCACTTTCCAGACCCTGCCATGGACATAAGAAATCATAGTGTCTGATGGAGAAGAGCTACTTTCTAGTTTGCATTGTACCACAGGAATCTGGGTACAGTGCACATGCTCTAGCAACATTCAAAGACCTCAAAATCTGTTATTTCTTGAGTTACAAATCTTCATGTGACAGAATATTTTTTGACAAAGATAGCATTTGAAAATTTTTGTCCGAGATAAGACTAAAATGAAGAGTAAGTTTGTATGTATTTAACATTTTGCATTGGCACTATAAACAGGATCTCATTTCATGTTAAATCAGGACTAACCTAAACTATAACTATAAATGCAGTATCATTATCATCACAATCATAATCATTATGATTAGATTTGCACCTTACTTTACATCACACAGAGTGATGTGAAGTAGGGTGGACACATATTTTTCTCATAGTGTTCCCATACAGAACAATGGCACAGTATGATGGCAACGTTCAAATCCAATAAGCACACAGATATCAAATCCAAAGTATTGAGTTTGAAGAAAGAATTTCACAGAGAAGAATGGCTGTATTACCTTTGTGATGACAGTTACAGCTTTTTCTCTGTCACCAGGCTTTTTCCTCCTGCAAGATTTATGAGATGATAAGGGAAAATGAAAATGGTCTCAGAATACATTTATTACAATGTTTCAAAATTATGAAGTATCACACTTGTGAAAACCACGCATACTAGGCGTATTCATTGACACTGGATGACAGCAAGTTCTGCATTTTAAAAATACGCACAATTTTAAAACTATAAAAACAAAAGAGTGATGAAATAATCGACTGCAACATTTGAAACAAGAATGTAATGTACTTGTGGTCAACACAGACATCAATTACATGAGAAAATGAAATACGACAAAATTCTTGATATGGTTCCAAATTTAATTTCCATTACTCTACGGATGTCTTGGCATACTAGGAAATACCACCATATGACTGGACCTATGGCTTTTGCAAAGAGTTTACAAAATGAGGGGGAGGAGGGCTTTAACGGGAACTTTACTTTGTGATTATGACGCTACAAGTATTCTGCAAAGAGCAGAGTCTCACAAGCTTTCGATTCTGATGCAGACCAAATGGTGAAAGGGTATGCACAGTTCTCTCAAGGGCAATATTTTAAAATCATTTGTTTCTGATGCTAAAAAAAAAGAAGAAAAAAAATGGTAACAGGTTCCAAACTAACCTGTTTAGGGCAAAGGCGTAGAGATGCAAGATGGCGGGCTTGTCAGTCACATGATCATTGGGAAGCTGTTTGATGTCTTCTACTAGTGACACCATGGCATTGTAATCCTGTCAAGGGCAGAATAAAGAGTACAGGAGATCATTTCAGTATGGTGTATCAAATCAAAATACAGATTTGACCAAAATGCGTAACTCCACATTACAGCGTACAGATTGTATTTCCAACTTGGGTTTCATGCTCAGAGTAAAATCACATAGCACAGATGAATAGGTTTTATTAACGCGTTGAAGACTAGTCACAAATATACTCAGGCAGGCATCTATGGGAAATGCATTTGTACCAAAATCAGTTGTCCTCAATGGGTTAAGATAGGCCCTAAAATAAGAAAATCATTGAATTTAAAAGTTTCTGATGCTTCTTTGGAATAGTGTATCAAAACAATACTGATTTGATTAAAGTATAATTCCACACTCTTTTCAAGTTAGCTTTACTGCAAAGTGTAAAATCAGATGAACACAATAGAAGAGGTTTCATTAAAAATGGACTCGAAATAAGTAAGGTATTGAATTTTAAAACCTCACATGTTTTCAAAAATCAGTGATGATTAGCCACAACCACATATTGAAACTGGCAAAGGTGTTGATGTCTTCACCTCACTTAGTAATCCACTGAATTGGACACTTCACCAATTTCCTTTGTACACATGAAGAACCTCATCCAAAGGACCTCATTTCAGCGGTAAACCCTACCAATCATGTTTCACATTAATATAAAATACTGTGGCAGGCACCAACTACATGTATGTTTTCAACATGGTATCCAAAGCTACACATCCCTACCCATTACTTTACAAGCTGTGCATTACATTGTAGGCAACCTATCAATAAAAAAAAGTATGTTTGTATAGTGCTTATCTGAAGCTTCGAGTTTATTACGTGTTCGGGCTTTTATGCCACGCAAAACAAATTGACAGAGTTAATATTTGCCTCTATCAAAAGGGAAAAAAATGCATTCTTTGCACGAGGCAGTGTAACATACATTATGTATTTGTGCAGTGGATGTACTGATGGAGATGTCATTGATGAAAACTGTCTGGCAAAGTACACTAATAACTGTGTACAACCTCACATTCCCTTTTATGCAAATATCATAAATGATAACGAGATGCAGTGTAAACACCAGAACAGAGCAAAGACGGAAATATGTAACTCTTGGCAATCTTGGGCTGTATACCATTGAACACATACACAAACAGACACACAAATACAATGTACAATATCATACATGAACTTACACAATTCCTCATATACATGAATAAACAAACAAATTGAAACCAAAACTATGCAAAGCAGAGGAAGGAATTAGTTTTAGTTTCACAAACTCTGTAAAAGTAAAGACAACAAAGGCGAATAAGGATGTTGTTTCTGGTGCCCTGGGATCAGAGATAGACTGTGAAAATCATATCTTTTACCTGAATTTCCCTGTATGAGAGAAGAAACTGGTGCACGATGTCCCCACTCAGTAATAGCTGCTCATCCATCCTGGATTTGAGGTTGCCAAGTTCCTGTAAAAAAAAAAACAGCCATGACATAACGGTATGAAAACCCCATTTATCAAAATTGACTTTCCACAATAGACAATGGCCAAAGCACACAAATGTATGTGCATGTTAAATTTCATGTGCAAGAGAACCTTTAGGTGTTTCAGTAGCATTTGTGGTTCAACATGTGTGCGGACCTGAAATTGTCTGTTTGGGTAGAGAAGAATATGGAATTTAATAATGTAATTTAATGAGAGAAAACATTAAGAAATTCTTAGATTCTCATTTTCTCTCACCTTCCTAATCATCTCAATACTCTTTACTGCTCAAACAGATCTTTTCAGGAGAAATGTACAGGTGCACATGACATTCATGTCAGGATCAATATCAATATATTTGTGTGTGGTAAAATTTGCGAATAGCACCCGACTCAAGAAATTTGCGAAAATCAAGTACTGCAAAATACATGGCATACACAGAACTCACCTTTTCTAGCTTCTCTCCCTTCAGTTTCATACGAGCTTTACGAATGTCATTCAGCAGGACTTCTCTGGCATTGCTCCTGAAAAAGAATCAAATCGGTGACAAAATGTGAATATTTCCGTCTGTACACCAAGACAGCATTCAAGCTTTCATTTCTATTGTTCTTAAATCAAAGGCATTGCCTTTGTTTCCACATTAGATATCTACATACTGCTAATATGATATATTGTGGCAATAGTCAGGGCTTGGTTGCAATCACGTAATTGCAAGTTGGAACATCTGAAGTACGTTGAACCTGTACATGAGGATATAAATTTGATTTCTGTGCTATACTGTACACACTGACATTTGTAAGTGCAAATATTTTCAGGAATGGCAGTTGATTAGACATTTTCTTGAGTTGTAAATCTCATGCTTTGTGTTCTTCTGAGCATCATTAAAATTGAAATAAGACATAACACAAGCATTTCGAAGAACTCTGACTTCTCAAAACAAACAGTCCTTCCAACAAGCTCAAACCATGGACCTCAAAACTGAAGTGTCCACAATCTCATCCACAGGTCTAACACAGCGCAAGTCTGATTCCGCATCATCTTGCTGGTGACACAACATTTGCTCCTGCGGCAATTGCTCTGCTCTTATTTTCTCCAATGACCTAGGGTTGGGGTTGTGATGGGGCTTTGGGTTTAGTTTGATGTGAAGATTAGGATTAGGGTTAGGGTTAGTGGGTAGGTTTTATGTTTGGCTTAGCATGCAGATATTTAGTGACAGCAATTGTCGCAGGAGCAAGTGTCATGGAATGCATCCAGGCCAGCTCACCTGTTGCTGATGTGGACTTCGTCAATGGTCTCTTTCAGCCGGTCAGTGAGGGAGGGGCAGAGTTTGGCCATGGCTTCGTCATTCTCCCTATCCGCCGCCTTGCCGGCTCTGAAGACACATGCCATGTCGCAGACGTAGCAGTGATTCTTACTGTCCAGCTTGTACGGGATGAATGTGTATCCTGATCCATGGCAAGATTGCTGGGGGAGGGGAAGGGGAGAGGGAGATTGGAAGGGAGTAAATGAGAAGACAGAAGGGGTTGAAAAAATTCTGTAAGAATAAATGTCTACCCGAATCAATAAATGAATAAATAAACAGATCAATCAGTTCATAAATTTATACATCAATACATTTATGCATGCACATATACTCTCATTTATGTGTTCTCAAATACATACATGGTACATACCAATACAGTACACATATGCATGTAAATATACAGTGTAACCATACATACAATGTATGTACATGCATGGTAAACACACACATACATACACCAATGGATACATACACAAGTTATACATCTGGCTTATGGCATATCAAATGCATCAACCAATCTAAGATGTTTTAGATTTTGTATTTCTTACTGAAATATCAGACATTGCTGTGTTGTAACATATGACATAGACAAGAGATTTAGATTAAAGATTTCCAGCTAGGTTTCTCTTGTTTTTCATTACTGGATATGACTGGTTTGATTCCTAAGTCACTGTACATGACATACCAACATTTCATATGAATGCAATGAAACAAGTATATCAACCTGTAATGAACAACAATTGCAAATCACTGAAGTCTAAAATCATTATCATTCTTTCATTTGTTTTTTTCAGTCCAAATCATTAACAGTATAATTTTCAGATTGCATGATGACTGCTATCATAAATACCAGATTTATGTTTACATACATATTACAACAACAAAAACCTAGAGGGCATTATATAGATACATGTCTTCTATAAGTGTTGATATTTTCACACGACTAATTTTTAGCACTGAGTGACTCAAAAACACATTTGCGGTTCCTTGAATTGCACTGCGCAATTGCTTTATGCTCATATGTTTTCATCCATTTACAGAAAGTCTTGTTGCCTGATCCATTCAAATGGAAAGCCTGCACAGAAATATGAGTACTGCACACACACATACAGAGACACACACACACACTTGCACTAGGGAGGCACCATTGACAAAACCCAGGATTCAGGATTCAACCTGTATAAAACGTGGCTCCCCCCCCCCCCCAAAAAAAAAAGAAGATATTTTTATTGGTTCTACAATTCGCGCTAGCCAGAAGAAGTGCAAAATGTGCAAAAATTGTGCATTTACAGTAGATAAGAAGGAAAGGTGCTTACTGCCAGTGACCCTGAAATGTCGGGATCAACAGAGTCGTTGAATAGGACAATGTTCTTCTCTTTGCCGAAGCTTTCCCGCACCCCCATGTGGTAGAAGAGGGTCCTCTGCTGGACCATGACGGAGACGTCGACGACCACCACGTCGGCGGCATAGAAGCGGTCGAGGACTCCCGTCTCGCCGAAATCAAGCTTCTCAAAGTTTACCTACGTGTTTGTGATGAGCACACAAAATATTGCATCACGTAACACAAAAAAATGAAATATACATGTATATATATCTGGTATCAGGGCTGCACACTAACTCATTTTTCTACTGGTCCAACCTGTCTGTTGGACCAGTAAGTACCCAAGATAAAAATGAATATATCAAAAAAGAAGTATAGGAAATTAGTCTGCATTATAAAGAACAGAATATTATGAATTCTGTACCCCATATGTCAAAGTGATTTCAAAAGTTACCATTAAAAGTGACTGAATTATATTTGAGCACAATATACAAAGCACAAGGTACAACAACAGTCTTTGATTGGTGCATAAAATATGTGACAATACAGAACAATACAAATATAAAGGTAATGGCTATGGTTGTCATTTAACAAGCAAAAAAAAAAAAAAAAAGACACACACTCAGACAATTTCTTGAGCTCTTCACATTCCTGTATCATGTGACACAATTTTACAGCATGTCAATACAAAAGCTACATTGTATTGAGCAAACATGGTCAAACAGCAGATGTGCACTTTTAATAGGGCTGAGGGAAAACTGAACAAAGCGTCAAGTTTTACGTCTCCTACCTTGAAGAGTGTCACATTCTTGACCTGATGGCATGCTGCCTTCAGACACTCCTCTGCATTCTGAGTGCCCAGGCTCGGGTCACTGAACACGTAAGCGATGCGGAGCTGAGAGGTACCGAGGGTGGACATGTTGCCAACTGTGGATAAAATGGGTATAACATGAAATGTAATCATACAGATGTGCAGTTTGTACACACAAATGTCCATCTACTGTGTACATATAAAGAAATAGGCACCCTGCTGCAAACAGAGTTGATTACCGTACTCTATAGACATAAATCAATAAACACAAATTTAATGGCTCTAGTCACAAAATATTTGGCAAAATATGGATAAGACTGCACTGTGAAAAAATAGGCCTTGAAGTTACTGGAAAATACTAACTGCTTTATCAAAAGAGTGGTGTTTTGAAGATCAAGTTTTGTTTTGTTTTTTCCATACTCCTTTTTTTTTTGGGGGGGGGGGGGGCAAAGTTCAATTCTAATGAATTTATATTGTAACTGTATTGAGGAACTGTTTTGGCCAAATGGATAAGACAACAGACTTTCAATAACAATATTCCTGTTTCAATTGCCCTGGCTGCAGCAATTTTGTCCCCAGGCAAGGCACTTCATTCTCATTGCTATTAGTTTAATATTTGGATGTTTATAATCCTGAGATCGAGTGCTTGCTTACTGTGTTTCCAAATAAAGCAAACCATCGATCATTTCAAATTCAAAATTGCAACAGTCTAAGCAAAGTTGCACATTTTCTCCACACATTGTCTTCTGAGGAGGTTTACATTACGTCCGAGGGAATTTCTGGAACAAGCCCTGTCTGCATGCAGAACATTTCTGGAAGGAACTTTCCAGAAATAGACTGGGAAATGGAGTCATGTAGCAAAGGACTAAATCATCCTGCAAATAAATTTCTAGAAGCCACAAGGGACGCATTCCTTTGTAAATACAGCATCAACACCAACCAACTAGACATCGCACTGGTCAGCAGTCGAATACACTAGACCTCGTGTTCACAAATGAGGAGGACGTGATATCAAGCATTCAAACAACAGCAGGAATAGGTAAAAGTGACCACTGCACTCTCATTTTTTACATCAGAGGAAAAGAAATCATTAGGATAGATAACCCTGTAAAGTATCTGTATTCTAAGGCAGACTACGACAGAATGATAGAGAAACTGAGTGATATTGACTGGAAAGGAGAATTTTCTTCCAGAACAATGGACAATGCTTGGAATTTCTTTAAAGATAAGGTGTTAGCGATTTTCGACAGATACACCCCCAAAAAAGATGTTAGAAAAGGACAATATAGGAAACCGTGGATGGATACAGCCACACTAGCAAGTGTCAAGAAGAAACACCAGCTTTATAGACGATGGCAACGGACAAGGACAGAAGAGGACTGGAGAATATACGCTCAAGCAAGAAATCAAGCAAAATGGACCTGTAAGAAGGCAGTGAAAAGACTAGAGAAAAACATAGCTTCTGGAGTCAAGCAGGATCCAAAAGCCTTCTGGTCTTATGTGAAGACTAAAACCACAGCCCAAGAAAGTATTGCCAGTCTCATTAAGCCAGATGGAACTACCACAGAAACAGACATGGAGAAATCTCAGGTGTTGCAAGACTTTTTCATACATTGTAAGTGTTTTCACATATGAAGACATGCAGAAAATGCCGGCACCTCTAGAAATCAACTTTGAATCAGCACTGACAAACTTTGATATCTCACCAACAGATGTTTTTGAGCTGCTAAAGAATCTGAAGCCAAACAAGTCTCAAGGACCAGATGGACTACATCCACGTTTCTTTCAGAAGTTAGCAGGTGTCCTTGATGTACCACTTGCGCTCCTGTTCAAGATGAGTCTAGAAAAGGGTGAACTGCCTCCTGATTGGAAGTCAGCTAATGTTACCCCAATCTTCAAAAAGGGGAACAAACAGGAGAGCAAGAACTATAGACCAGTGAGCCTTACATGCATTATATGCAAGATTTTGGAGTGTATGGTGAGAAAACAAATAATGGAACATACAATGTATGTTAACAAATGAGATGCTGTCTGTACATCAACATGGATTTATTGCTGGTCGTTCCTGCACCACTCATTTGTTGGAAGTACTTAATGACTGGACACATGTACGGGAAGATGGAGGTAATATTGATGCCATTTACATGGACTTCATGAAAGCATTTGATTCTGTACCGCATCTCCGATTATTGCAGAAAGTTGAATCCTTTGGTATCCATGAACAGGCTCTGAGGTGGATCAGAGCATTTCTAGTTGGAAGAAGACAACGAGTAGTAGTAAATGGTCAGCAGTCGGAATGGTCATCAGTACACAGTGGAATTCCGCAGGGAAGCGTACTCGGGCCGCTGTTGTTCCTGATCTATATTAGTGACCTTCCCAATACTATTGAGTCTGGAATCAAGCTTTCTGCAGATGACACTAAACTTTATGCTAGAAGCGACACCTTGGAAGATTCCCAGAAATTGCAACTTGATCTGAATAAGATGCAGAAATGGGCAGAGGAATGGCAGCTTAGATTTCATCCTGACAAGTGCACTGTGTTGAAGATAGGCAGGTCACCCTCAAGTCATGAATATTGCAAGAAAAGTGGCAACAAAACAGTAACCCTGAAAGAATCTGAAGTGGAAAGAGTGATTCTAAGCTCTCCTTCAAAGATCACATCTCCCAGGCTGTGTCCAAGTCCAACAAACTACTAGGGGTAATACAAAGAGCTTTCATAAACATTGATGAGGACACCTTCAAACTTTTGTACAGAGGACTTGTGAGGCCTGTCTTAGAGTATCGTCAAGCAGCATGGTCACCGTACAGGATTGGTGAACAGAGGAGACTTGAAGATGTCCAGCGTAGGGCCACAAAGATGGTACCAAGTTTGAAGGACATACCCTACAAAAGCCGGTTAAGACGCCTCAAATTACCAACGCTTATCCATCGCAGAAGGAGAGGTGATATGATCGATGTTTCCCAGTATCTCCATGGCTTATATAACACTGACACTGACCTGCTACATCTTAACAATGAAGACAGAACATGTGGTCACACTCTGAAACTAAAGAAGACATTCGCTCACATTGATGTTAGAAAATTCTTCTTCTCAAATAGAGTGGTGGAATCATGGAATAAGCTACCAAAAGAGGTAGTCAGTGCCCCATCTGTGAACTCCTTCAAAAACAGACTAGACAACTACAACTGGAAAAAAAATGCCATCTGTATATGACCCCGAAAGATACTAACAGATGTCTTGAATCCTCTCTCTCCACACACACACCTTGCCATAGAAATTGAAAGATTGATTCAAATGACCACCAATCGATCGATGAACAGGCCTAGACCTACTAGCATTGATGGATTAAAGTAAAGTAAAGTAAAGAAGCAGCATGTTAATCAGAAGCTTTCATGCACATCATGTCACTCTCAGTCTACCAGGAGAGATGTTTTCAAAACCTACTTAGTACATACCAGGTTCAATGTATGCAGCATCCACATGAAGTGCCTAAGGCCTAATAATGGTATATAGCATTGAATTACATTATGTAAGGTTACCCAGCCACAGGCCACATCTGTCACAGAGATTTCAGTTTCAATGATAAACATGATAAAAATGTTTCATTTCATATCAAATAATTATCAACATCGCACGCTCTTCATGATACTGCAAATGGATTGCAAGTGACTGAAACAGTCCACACATGTGCGCAGCTTTTGCTGATTTTGTGAATCTAGAAAGTTTTTCACTGGATAATCAGTGATCTCTAACACTGTTAGACTCTAGATTAAGATAGCTGGTCAGAAAGGCACTGCCCACTGCACTGTAGCACTGAGAAAAGGCCAGATTAGCGAAAGCCGATTGAGCTTCTTATTTTGATCTCCCCTGCCCGAGGGCGAGGCTGATGAAAAAGTCTTTCAACAATCTTACACTAGTGCAAGTGTAGCATGTACATGTATCTTGCTGGGAACCATTTTGATAGATCTAGCATTATTGCCATTAGGTTCTACACTAAATCTAGATTCTAATTTGTTACACCAGACTTTTTTTGCTACTGCCATTCAAGTCCATCATAACACGATATGCCATAGATGGGACTGGGCGACGAACGACATTAGGCGTTACACCATCGCATCGGAAGCGGCCGCGGTCGGCCTTCAAGAACGGTATCGGTCACAATCAATGACTTCACTATGATACCAGAAATTTTAAATCTTACTCAGTTTTCATGTAATCCTCTCCGTTCAAGCACTAAGAGGCTAAACATTGTGGAATTACGGTCATCAACACTGGTTTCGATGTCAGCAGTGCACCTGCGTCAGTTTCCAGCTTTCCAGAGTCACCCTGAAAAATAAACACACGCCCTCATGCGTAAAACCGCAAT